>NW_026652276.1:186348857-186519243 GCF_009828535.3 Hylobates moloch | reverse complement strand
TTTTTTTTTTTTTTTTTGAGAAGAAGTTTCACTCTTGTCACCCAGGCTGGAGTGCAATGGCACTATCTCGGCTCACTGCAACCTCTGCCTCCAGGATTCAAGCAATTCTCATGCCTCAGCCTCCCAAGTAGCTGGGATTACAGGCACGTGCCACCACTCCTGGCTAATTTTTGTATTGTTAGTAGAGGTGGGGTTTCACCATGTTGGCCAGGCTGGTCTTGAACTCCTGACCTCAGGTGATCCACGCGCCTCGGCCTCCCAAAGTGCTGGGATTACAGGCATGAGCCACCACACCCAGCCTGCTGTGTGTTTTTCAACATAAACGGTACCATATATAACTTCTGCAACTCTGTTTTTCTCTAAACCATTCAACTTAGGTATCTTTCAGGCCTGTGCATGACTGTCTGCTTCGTGAGTAATATTCCATAGAATGAACGTGTTGGTTACATTTTCCCTTCTACTAATATTGGCAGTGCTGTAGTGAACACTCTTGTGCATAGTGTTTATTCAGGAATGACTGGGTCATATACACATTTCAGTTTTAACAACTACTGTCAAATTGCCCATTGGTATACTCACCCTGGAAAAAAAATCTTGTTCCATATTATGTGACTGCGTGGGACAGAGAAGAGAATCCTCATGCTGTGATGATTTCCAGTGCTTTTTAAATGTTAATTGTTAAATTAATAGAAGAGGGGTGGTGCCTGTAATGGTCTACCCAGCTTTCAGTTAATGATGCTAAAGTAGATGCTGCCACAGTTGTATGAAGCTGTGGGAACTCCTTATTTGCTTGATAGGATCCTGAGATGCTGCAGCTCAGGAGGACCAAGATGGCAGACACAAGGCAGAATCCTTGCTGGTCTCTCGTGTGCTCCTGATGAGTAGGAAGCTCATGAGTTCATTCACTGGGCAGACATGATTGATCATCTCCTAAGGGCTGGACTAGGATGCCCTTTGCCATACTGGGCACTCCAAAATGCATCTGCAGAGGTCAACACTGTATTTCTCACCTGTCATTTGCCATTTGGTTGAGTGTGTGTTGGTGCCAAGCATGAAGCCCAACACTAACGAGACAGAGGGGAAGGTAACAGTGCTGCTTTCCTGAGTTTGCCCACACCTGGCGCTGCTAGCCATCACCTCAGACTCTCTGCTCAGCCTTGGTTTGTTCACACTAAGGGACATGTGAGGTACCTTCTGTGCTGCCTGAGGGATGGGGGATACATTAAGCATCCTAAAGTAAGGGGAACAGTGGATTCTGTCCTGCCACAGGCCAGAGGTATGCTCCTAGAGCCTTCTTTGTGCTCTTGGAATTATTTCCTACATAGTTGGAAGTTTGGATGGATGTGTGAAAGCTGATAATTTGCTGTGCTGCTGTTTAATCAGAAATGGAAATTAGGGCTGGGCGCAGTGGTTCACACCTGTAATCCTAGCACTTTGGGAGGCCAAGGCCAGCACTTGAGGTCAGGAGTTTGAGACCAGCCTGGCCAACGTGGCAAAACCCCATCTCTACTAAAAATACAAAAATTAGCTGGATGTGGTGGTGCATGCCTGTAATCCTAGCTACGCAGGAGGCTGGGACGCAAGAATCACTTGAACCCAGGAGGCGGAGGCTGCAGTAAGCTGAGATCACACCATTGCACTCCATCCTGGAAGACAGAGCAAGACTCTAGAAAGAAAAAAGAAATGGAGGCCAGGCATGGTGGCTCACGCCTGTAATCCCAACACTATGGGAAGCCAAGGAGGGAGGATCACCTGAGGTTGGGAGTTTGGCGAAACCGCGTCTCTACTAAAAATACAAACATTAGCTGGGCGTTGTGGTGAATGCCTGTAATCTCAGCTACTGTAGAGGCTGAAACACGAGAATCACTTGAACTTGGCAGGCAGAGGTTGCAGTGAGCCAAGATGGCGCCACTGCACTCTAGCCTGGGTGACAGAGTGAGACTCTATCTCAAAAAAAAAAAAAAAAAAAAAAAAGGAAATGGAAATTAAAGTTGCTCACAATGTATGTGCTTCCCATTTGGAGAGCAGATTCCTTACAAAGAGAGCTCTACCTGCCAATCCATGCATTGGCGAATGTTGTAGACTACACCATCTGAGGAGGAAGTAAAGAAGGATTCAAACAGATTTTTCTAAAGGTTTCTGAGGCAGCTTTTCTTGGAACATCAATCATTAATGGTTTACTCTCCCAGTAGTCCTGTAATTTGTCACAACTGGCTCCAGCATGGGGAGTGCAAACATGGAGGGGGCCTGGTTGCTTCCACGTATTATTGTTTTATAGCTTGTCTCATAACAGAGGTGATTTCTTTCATTTTACCAGTGGCCAGACAGTAAACTCTCTCTTTAGCTTTGTATTCTGGACCTTGTTTGCCCTGTTAACAAGGTCACAATGGGTTAAATTGTGTCTTCCCAAGAAGATAGGCTCAAATTCTACCCACTCCCTACCTGTGGATGTGACTTTATTTGTAATTAGGGTCTGCATATGTAATTAAGTAAAGATGAAGTTGTACTGAATTCAGGTGGCACAACCTTTATAGGGCATCAATAAAAGAAGTCAGCCAGGCATAGTGATACATGCCTTATAATCCCAGCTACTCAGGAGGTTAAGGTGGGAGGATCCCGTGAGCTCAGGAGTTTGAGGCTGCAGTGAGCTATGATTGCATCACTGCACTCCAGCCTGGGCGACAGAGCAAGGTCTTGTGTCCAAAAAACAAAAACACAAAAACAAAGGGAAAAAAGAGAATAAGAGAAGGTTTAGAACCAGAGACACACAGGGGAAAAGTCCATGTGAAGACCAAGTCGAAGATTGAGAGTGATGCAGCCACAAGCCCAAGAACAGCGAAGATCACTGGTGACAACAGAAGTGAGGATAGAGGCAGACCTCAGGTGATCCGCCCGCCTCAGCCTCCCATAGTGCTGGGATTGCAGGCGTGAGCCACCACGCCTGGCCCCTTTTTTTTTTTTTTTTTGAGACAGAGTCCAGAGTCTTGCTCCGTCATCCAGGCTGGAGTGCAATGGCGTGATCTCAGCTTACTGCAGCCTCTGCTTCCCAGGTTCAAGCGATTCTCCTGCCTCAGCCTCCTGAGTAGCTGGGATTACAGGCATGCACCACCACACCCAGCTAATTTTTGTATTTTTAGTAGAGATGGGGTTTTGCCACGTTGGCCAGGCTGGTCTCAAACTCCTGACCTCAAATGATCCGCCTGCCTTGGCCTCCCAAAGTGCTAGGATTACAGGCGTGAACCACTGCGCCTGGCCCTAATTTCCATTTCTGATTAAACAGCAGCACAGTGAATTATCAGCTTTCACAAATCCATCCAAACTTCCAACCATGTAGGAAATAATTCCAAGAGGCTCTCCCTCAGAGCCCCCAGAAGGAACCAATCCTGCCAACACCATGATTTCAGACTCTGGCCTCCTGAATAATGAAAACTAAATTTCTGTTGTTGTGAGCCCCCCAGATTGTGGTACTTTGTTACAGCGGTCCTAGGAAACTAATACACCTCATCTTTTGGTCCTCTTGAAAAAGGAGACTTTAAACCCAAATATCCTCTTTCCATCAAAGAAAGATTTTAGTCCTACATCGAGCAGTATCTTTCAGTTCTAAAATCCAGACTTTTCAGCAAGCATCACTTCTCCTTTTCCTCCCTACTTTGCAGCAAAGTCAAGTACCACACCAGTAGTGTCTCAGCAGCCGCGTGGACACTTGAAGCCTGTTAGCCCTGACCCTGGCAGCCCTGCTAAACAGTCCAGCATAATGGAGCAGCAGCTTGGGAGGTGGAGCTAGAATCCACAAACAGGCAAAACAAAAAGGGTTTTGACCTCGCTCTGCTGCCTGCACAAGGGAAGAGGCTGCAGGGCTGTGGCGCTGTCTTGGTGTGTGCCAACCTGAAACACATGGGCTTTGACACAAAGTGCACATACAGGGGCCAGGAGCAGGGTGGGCAGCCTCATCTTAAATTCTTTGTGGCCTCCCTCCCTTTGGCTAGTGTGTTTTTTAAAGGATCCATTCAGGATCTGTTGAGTCTCCCATAACATCATAAAACTGTGGGATTTTAGAGCTGCAAAAGACCTAAGTGTGATTCAGTCCAACTTCCCACCCTTTTTTATTTATAATAATAACAGCTGCTATCTGTTGAATAATATAAATACTAAATATTTATTGAATACATACTGTGTGCCAGGAAGTTTTCTAAGCACTTGATATGTATTCACATATTTAGTCATCACAGCAATACTTTGCAATAGGAACTCTCAATATTTCCAATTTGTAGATGAGGAAAGTGAGGCATACAGAGAAAAGGAACTTGACCAAAGACTAACAGCTAGAAAGTGGCAGAATCAGGATTCAAACCCAGGTGTGTCTAACCCTGAGCCCTCTTAGCCCCTCTGCTTTGCAGAGACCTCAGTATGAAATGATATACCCCATATCATGCATCCAAAGAGTGAGGGCATCGAGACCCAGAACCACACTCCCTAAAAACTGGAAGTGGTGCTGTACATTTTTTAAAATAGATAGGGTCTTGCTGTGTTGCCCAGGCTGGTCTTAAACTCTTGACTCCAAGCAATCCTCCCTCCTCAGCCTCCCAAGTTGCTGGAATTATAGGTGCACACCACTACACCTGGCTTGTATCTTATTGTATTTTATTTTATTTTATTTTATTCTATTTTATTTTATTTTATTTTATTTTATTTTATTTTATTTTATTTTATTTTATTTTATTTTATTTTATTTTATTTTATTTTATTTTATTTTATATTTTTGAGCCGGAGTCTCACTCTGTCGCCCAGGGTGGAGTGCAGTGGTGCAATCTCGGCTCACTGCAACCTCCACTTCCCTGGTTCAAGCAATTCCTCTGCCTCAGCCTCCCGAGTAGTGGGGATTACAGGCACAAGCCACCACACCCAGCTAATTTTTTTGTATTTTTTTTTTAGTAGAGATGGGGTTTCACGATGTTGGCCAGACTGCTCTCGAACTCCTGACCTCAGGCAATCTGCCCACCTCAGCCTCCCAAAGTGCTGGGATTACAGGCGTAAGCCACAGCCCAACCTTTTCTTTTTTTTTTTTTTAAGGCAGAGTCTCACTCTGTTGCCCAGGCTGGAGTGCAGCGGCACAATCTTGGCTCACTGCATCCTCCGCCTCCCAATTCAAGCAATTCTCATGCCTCAGCCTTTTGAGTAGCTGGAACTATAGGCCTGTACTACCATGCCCAACTAATTTTTGTATTTTTAGTAGAGACGGAGTTTCATCATGTTGGCCAGGCTGGTCTCGAACTCCCAACCTCAGGTGATCTGCCTGCCTTGGCCTCCAAAGTGCTGGAATTACAGGCGTGAGCCACTGTGCCTGGCCTTTGTATCTTAATATGGACCCAACTTTAACTGTGAGGGCACACACAGGCATGCACACGCATGCACGTGCACACACATAGTCCCAGCCCTGCCCTCAGCCTGTCTTCATGATGTCTGAGGGCATGGTAGTACCAGCGATGAGTTAACAATGCATTTTGAAGCCACTGTGAAGAGCAGGTTATATGATGAAGTAAAGTTACCACTACCAGTAAACAATGCAGCTGGGACATGCAACTAAATTAGAACCAAACTGTTAACCTATGTGTGCGTATACACACACTCACTCACACACACTCCTCTTAAAAAGAGAGCACTAGTCCCTCCCAAGAGAAAACTAGCTTAGAGGTGGGAATTTAGGAGGAAGACCCCACTGTATGTCAGTGAGGCTACCTTATTCTCATTCATGTCAAAAGTTTCTCAAAAAAGTTTGGTCTGAGAGAAGCAGCCACAGGAGGCCTCTGCTGGCCGTGCTGTCTCCAGCTGAGGAGCTGGCAGCAGGGAAAGAAGAGCCCTGTGGGCCATGTCCCTGGGCAGAGCAGCCAAGCAGAGCACCAGCCCCTGGGAATTCTTCCAAGCTTTCATCTGGGTTGGTCCTCCTCTCAGGTCTAGGGTGTTCACGATTTTTACACAACGAGATCACAAAGGAATGACACCCAAGTTAGTACAAGCCTCGTACTGTCCCCTTGTCCCCGACCGGAGCCCTGGGAGGAGACCACTCCCCACGTAGCAAAGCCTCAGGCGTGGCTGCGAGCATCTGTAAGTGCGGGATGCAGGCACAGCTTGCCTGCTCAGAGCACTCGGAGCCTCAGAACACCGTGATTAGTGATGAGCTGCTCCAAGGCCGCTGTGCCGAATGGTCCAGGAATCCTTCCAGCAGCTCCGCTTGGCACCCCCGTTGGCCCCCACTCAACCCTTTATTTTTTGAGTCAGGCCTTCAGTTTCTCCCCTTTTTCTGCCTCCCTCAAGGGAAGCTGGAAGCCATGATGGCTACAAACGGAGTCAGAGATTTGGGTGACTTCTGTGCTCTGTCACCCTGAAGCTCTCTCTTGTGTGCCCTCTCTCCTGTGCCAGCTGAGAGTGGTGCGGGGAAGATCCCCAGCCCTGGCCCTGTGAGTCCAGTCAGGGACCCCGTGTTCCAGGCCGGCCACTTCACACCCGGCAGTAACATTTGGTGTTGGGTGGTCGTGGTTGTTGCTGCTCAGCCTGTTGGGGTGGGTGCAGGGTCTCCTGGCTAGAATTTGTGTGGAATTAGAGGCAGGGCAGGGAAGCCGTGTGTGGTGCTGAGGGAAACTTCCTACAGCCCGAGGTCTGAAGAGGATGGAGAGGCCATAGGCAGGAAGTCCAACAAGTAGCTTGGCCTCAGTGGAGGGAGGCAGAGCTTCCCTTGGGAGCACATCCCAAGGTGTGCTCAGCTCTGCCGGACAGGTAGAGTGCCCTGGAATTTTCCCGTGGATACCCAGAAGACACCACCAATTCATCTGCGGTAGAGAAGGAGCCAGGCACAGTGGCTCATGCCTGTAATCCCAGCATTTTGGGAGGCTGAGGCTGGAGGATCACTGAGCCTAGGAGTTCAAGACCAGCCTGGGCAACATATTGAGACCCCGTCTCTACTAGAAATAATAAAGCCAGCCTGGGCAATGTAATGAGACCTCATCTCTACAATATATTTTTTAAAAAATTATCTGGGCACGGTGGCACATGCCTGTAGTCCCAACTACTTGGGAGGCTGAGGTGGGAGGATCACCTGAGTTTGGGAGGCAGAGGTTGCAGTGAGCTGTGATCACAACACTGCACTCCAGTCTCGAGCAACAGAGCAAGACCCTGTCTCTGAATGAATGAATGAACGGCACCTAGTACTGACCCAGGCAAGAGGCAGTGTTAGTTCTGTCTGTTCAAGTCTGCACTCTGCAGATATGAAAGAATTAACCACCTGCACTGGGGAAAGCTGTCCAGAGAGGTAACTGACCCAAGGGCTATACCAAGATCAAGATTTCAGGCTTCCTACATGGTATTCAGACTATTTAAAGAAGCAAGAAGCACACTCCAGGCTCCAGATCCAAGACTATGCCGCCAAGCTTCTTATTAAGATGTCACTGGGCTTTGGTAGTTAAAGGGGCGAGAGACGTTTAAAGGATTATATGATCACCTGGGTTTTGGAAGAATCCAAAGTGGGGTCACGGCTGAAGAGAGGCCTCCTTTCCTAGGCCCTGGCAGTGCAACTTTTAAATGCATTATTCGCTGGCCCCTTCACAGCTGGATCTTTCTGTTCCCTGCGCTTGCTGAAAAGCAGAGATCTACTCCAAAAGGAACACTCACTCCTTTTGCCCCTGCTTTTTCTGTAAGTGGTGGGTTTTTATCTGTCTTCTGTTTATGGAGCTGCCAAATCCTAACGCTTCCCATTTCCACTGTGGGCTCCAGGTACACCCCCTATTTGAATAGGTATCAGATTTCCCCAAAGCAAAATCTAATCATTCCCAGGCTTAGTCCTCTTCTCTGAGAAGGCCAAGAGCCCTGACCTCATTCTCTGCACTGGCTCCTGCTGCAGTTATGAGGAAGCTGTGGGATATGTCCTTGGGGTACAGTTAGCACAGCAGGGGGCTAGGGAATCTCAACCCAGTGAACCAAGAGACAAGGTTATACATGAGTTTAGGAAGCCAGAAAGACCCAAAGCCCCAAGTAGGAAGTTTCTGTAAGGAAATCTTTACACTATAAGGCCTTACACAAATATCTGGGATAATGATTTTATCAACTACCCACATCCCCTTGAGAGGACTTCATAAGGGTCCTTGAACTAGACCCTGTAGGGTGGGGGCTACTCTGTGGGAGCCTCCCAGACTGAGTGTGGAGAAGGTGCTCCCAGGAGGAAAATCAAGGTGCTGTTACTGGAAGAAGAGAAGAAGGGGGATGGACGCCTAGTGGGCCAAGATCACAAATGCTCCCCTCACCCATCCAGGCCTCTTTCTCTTTCCTTTGCTTCCCTTCATTTACCTGTTCTTCACCTCCTGCTCACAAAAGGACAGAAGAATCATTCCATTTTAATAGATACAGTCTATGAGGCTGGTGGCCACTGTAAACTGGTCTGTTTCCTAGTCTTGCTCATCCTGGAATCAGGATGTAACATGCAAACACAACAGGCCCCTTGCTTCCCGGCTGCTGTTCATCACCTGTTTGTGATGTCTTCCCGTGCCTGGAGCAGGTGCTTCTCTCCTAAACTGGGAGGCCCTCCCCACAAGATAAATCCTCTCTCCCAAGCCTGCTCTCCCCTGCTGTAACCTTCTCTTGGCTTCTGTTTTGTTCTGAACTTCCTGTTCTATTTTTGAACAATCATAGCCTGGACCCAGGCCTTGGCAGACAAAGAGCCCGTGTGAATGGTAGACATCTGACCTGAATACCTGACCTGCAATTAGTAACCTAGGTTGGCCCCAGGCCAAAGGTGGTTCCATGCCTCCATCAGTTGTCACCCTCCACCCTTCCAACCTGGCTGGCCACATTTTTTGCTCCTGCCGTCAACTGCAGAGATGCAAACTGTGTGTGAAGAGGTGATTCCCTCGCCTGTGAGGTTTCAGGGTTATCTGTGTCCGCCTCTCCCAGGAGCCTCCAGGCACACACCAAAAGGTGGATATGATCCTGCCTCTTTGGAACAGTGAGTAGAGCAAACAGCCATGTTGTAGCTTCCTTAAATATGCCTTAATCCTGCCCATCCTGAAGGTAGAAGTGGATCCCATTTATATTGTTTTTAGTGATCGCTCAGCTCACTCCAGCTGGCACCCAGGAACTTGGAATTCGGACTGCTTATTTGCTGGCTCCAATTCTGCGAAATACCCTGCCTTCCCTGTGGCCACTGGGGTTGGACAGTGCCCACGTGCACTTTCTTTCCCACTCAGGTATCCTATAGCTGATTAACTGGGAAGATGTGGGGCTACCTAGCATAGCTACAGGACTCGATCCAAGATGCCACTCTATCATTATTTGTATGGCTGGTGTTTTCTTATTGTTGCTGTTGTTTTAAAAGGGGAGAGGTTTTGACACAGAATTATTTTATCTAATTTACCCTTCACTGCCCCTTCCATTTCCTCTGCCTTACCAAAAGAATGTTTTAATGCTTTTGATGATATTAACTATTTCATAGTTGTCTTAAGAAACAGTTATAGTTTTCAACTTCTAATTTGAAAATATTAATATGCTTACTATTACAAAAATTCTTATAGATTAATGAGAAAAAATATACTAATTAGAGAATGGGTAGGAACAGGCAAAAGGGAGGAAATTCAAGTGAAAACATTGAATTTCGGGTGAGACATTTTCACCTGAAAAATGTTCAACCTCACTGGCAGTCAAGAACAAAAGTTACAACAATTAGATAGTATTTTTCACTTATGAAAATGACAAGTGTTTAGAAATTACAATAATACCCAGTGGTCGTGAGGAAAAAGCAAAGCAGACTTTCCGTCAAGCTGCTGGTTATGTAAATTGGGGCTCCCTTCATGTTGGGCATTTGACTAGATGTATCAAGGACCTGAAACCAAAATTTCTACTTCTCAGAATTTATATAAAGTAAATAAATCAAATTGTATACAAGCATGCCTTTAAGGGATATCCACTCCAGAATTATCCATAATAGCAAAAAATTGCAACCAATATGAATAACAAACAATACAGGCTACAGAGTAGCCTCTAAAATAATCTATTAAAAAATATTTTAGGCCAGGCATAGTGACTCATATCTGTAATCCCAGCACTTTGAGAGGCCGAGGTGGGCGGATCACACGGTCGGGAGTTCGAGACCAGCCTGATTAACATGGCGAAACCCCATCTCTACTAAAAATACAAAAATTAGTCGGGCGTGGTGGCGCGCACCTATAATCCCATGTACTCAGGAGGCTGAGGCAGGAGAATCAGTTGAACCCAGGAGGTGGAGGTTGCAGTGAGCTGATATTGCGCCACTGCACTCCAGCCTGGGCGACAGAGCGAGACTCCATCTCAAAAAAATAAATAAATTTATAACATGAAAAAATGTTTATAATGTGAAAAGTGGGGGGAAACAGCATTTAAAACAATGCTTAGTATGATCACTTTTTTAACATTATGTACATATCTGTATTTTTAACAAATGGTATGGTGACTGTGGGTCATTTTTAGTTTCTCCCTCATTCATATCTGAATTTTCTAAAATCTTTATCATACACTTATCATTTTAATAATTAGATTTTTTAAATTTTCTTTTTTTTCATTTATTTTTTTGAGAAAGAGTCTTGCTTTGTTATCCAAGCTAGAGTGCAGTGGTGCTATCATGGCTCACTGCAACCTTGACTTCCTGGGCTCAACTGATCCTCCTGCCTCACCCACTGAAGTAGCTGGGACTACAGGTGCATGCCACCATACCTGGCTAATTTTTGTACTTTTTTTTGTGTGTGTGTGCAGAGATAGGTTTTTGCCATGTTGCCCAGGCTGGTCTGGAACTCCTGGACTCAAGCAATCTGCCCACCTAGGTCTCCCAAAGTGCTGGGATTATGAGCATGAGCCACCACACCTGGACCTTTTTGTAATTTTAAAAAAAACAGAGAACCACAGGGCCAGAGTTAAGGTACAAGAGAACTCACTTTTGTTTGGTTTGGTTTTGTTTTTCTGGGCCAGAATCTAAAAAGATCAGAAAACAACTGGGCCCCCATAAAAAATAGTCTGTCTTTGCAGAGGTCTCCAAACGCTGAGGGAAGAATGAGAAGATGAGGTCTGCTCAGGTTTTTATTTTGCCACCTGCACCCTTTTATAGAAATTTTGTATTACAGACATGAAGAGTAACTACTGACATCTCCCAGTGGGATTTTCATTTATATAATGAAATGTATAATAAGTATATAATGAATTTATATAATGAAGTATATAGTATGACTTTTTTCTTCATCTTTGGAAAAAAATCCCTTAAATTCTACTTGTACCTTCTGCTTCAGATTGAAAAACAGACTAATAACAGCTTAGGACAGATGTGGCCTCAGATGACTTAAGTAATAATGACATAAATGCCCCCTGAAGCTCCTTCTTCTTCTCCAACACCATCTCTTTTTTCTTTTCCCATCCCCCCCACCCCAGCTTTTTTTTTGGAGGTTAGGGGTTCCTTTTCTTTGCCTATACCTTAAGCCTGCTGGTGCCAATTAGGATGCTCCAGTCACAGCAAGTGTGAAGAACTGCTTCCTCCAAGGTATCCATATGCCCAGAAATGGAGGGTTGGTTTGACTCAAAGGACTGAAATGTCACTGCAGAATTTGGTCTGTGCTTGCAGCCAGTTTTTCACCACCACTGTCATTTCTCCACCTCTGGGGTATGCAGTGGGGGTACACTTTTAATGACATGCCACTAGTCACAGTTTTACCAGGTATAGTTGAGTCACAGAGATGAGAACAAAACCATTGCTTAAATGTGAATTTCCTTGGTCCCTGAGTGAGCACCTCTACCCACAGTTTGATGACATTTGAGCCTGTGCTCCAAGTGACTATCTACAGAAATGCCTTTAGGCATTGTTTAGATAGCACACTACACTTATCCAGGAGGGTAGCTGCCTTATTCTTTTTGAAAGCTATTCCCTTGGCTTGGCAGCCAAAGGAATTCAAGATTCATGCTGTTGTAAAGCATGCTAGGAAAGGACATGAATTTTAGAAAACAGGGAAGCTCTGAGGAAGTACCGAGGCTGCTATTTACAGAGTCTTTCCTGGGTGCTAGATATGGAGCACAGCACTTTACCTAGTTATCTCACTTGATGCTCACATGAACTCTGGGAGTAAGATAGTATACTTCCATTCTCCACATGAGGAAGGTGAGGCTCAGAGAAGTTAAGTTCTTTGCCCAAAGTTTCCAAGCTTGTACCTTCTGCTGGAGCTGGTTTTGAGCCCACACCCGATCTCTTTCTGATATACCAAGCTGCCTCCCAGGGCTTATGCTAAGCAGTGAAGTCTATACTTCAAGTTACACTTATGGTCTTACTACTAGTGTAATAAGACCTGTCCTGTGTGGCATCCAGGACCCATGGGTGACATGGACAGCCTTGGATCCTAGACACCACACACGCACCCTCAAGAAACCCCAGTCAGGAGGTCTCAGAGGGCTTCTAGGGTAACCCTTAGGGTCCATGCAATTTACTGGTGCCCCACAGCAAGAAGTTATCCAGGGGAGCTGAGGCAGGCAGATCACCTGAGGTCAGGAGTTCAAGATCAGCCTGGCCAACATGGTGGAAACCCCCGTCTCTGCTAAAAATACAAAAATTAGCTGTGTTTGGTGGTGGGCACCTGTAATCCCAGCTACTCAGAAGGCTGAGGCACGAGAATTGCTTGAATCCAGGAGGCAGAGATTGCAGTGAGCCGAGACGGTGCCACTGCACTCCAGTGTGGGCGACAGAGTGAGACTCTGTCTCAAAAACAAAAACAAAAACAAAAACAGAAGAAGCTATCAAGATGCCATTAGCTCTTCTGCCCAGAGGTATATGAGAGCTCTAAGTACCTCCCTGTCCCTCAGGGGACCCAGGGATTCAAGAACTGACCTGACAGGATCTCAAAACTTCTGACTCAAAACTGTAATACGTATTATAATAGTAATATAGTAATATGCTCTTATTATTGTTGGCCTGGCCCGGAAAATAAGCTTCCCTTAGGGATGCCTCTGGTATAGGTATGTTCAGCATATAGCAAAATCATCCAAGGAGCTTGTAAAGCACAGATTGCTGGACCCACCCCTGAGATTCCCATTCAGCCATTCGGGAGGATGGGGCATTTCCTGCCAGGAGGTACTGATGCCTCCCATCCAGAGCTGTGGGCTCCATCTGGAATAACACTGCCCTAGTGTGCCCTGCAGGGGCGGCAATCGAGAATGAAGGTTCAGTTGTATAGCATTTGGATTGAAATTCTGACCCTGCCAATTAGTGGGTGGCTTGGGCAAGCTACTTAGCCTCTCTGGGCTTGCTTACTCATCTTGAAAAGAAGGATTTAAAGAGCAGCTACTATATAGAGTTGTGGAGATTAGATGAGCTAAGCCATGTGAAGTATTTCAGATGGATAGTTCTTAATCAGGGTTTGCTTTTATTAGCAACACATGGAACCACGATGTCCTGGAGTGGAGGAAAGTGCTCTGGCCTCGCAGTCAGAAGTTTTGACACCCTGTCTAGGTCAGTTCTCAAACCCCTGGGTCATCTGAGAGAGAGTGAGGTGCTCAGAGCCCTCATGTACCTCTGGGCAGAAGGGCTAATGGGCACCTGGGTAGCTTCTTGCTGTGGGGTACCAGAAAATTGCATGGATCTTAAGGCTTGCCCTAGAGGCCCTCTGAGGCCTCCTGACTGGGGTTTCTTGAGGGTGCATGTGTGTCATCCAGGCCCCATGTCTGACATGGCTCAGGTTGGGAGCATGCGGTGGGTGCCCTGAGCCAGCCAACCTACGGAGTCCTAACCTTTCCCCTTTGGGCCTTGAGTCACCCTTATTGCCACTGTGCCTGCTATAGTTTAAGGGCCTCAGGCCCTGCTTTCTTTTCCCTGCAGCTTTTTATTTAATGTCTGTCTAGTAAAGCTCCACAAACCCACGTCGTTTGGAAAGTAAGACAGAAACCTGACAGTTATCCTCAGGGCCCTCTCTGCAGTAGCCTGGGCCACTCCACCCACATTATTCCTGCAACGCATTGGGCTCTGGCACAGGCCAGACACATATAACACAGCCATACCCCTCAGACCCCAGCCATGGTGGCACCCTATTCTGTAACAGCATCAGAATTTAGAGCCTGGCTGCGCCAAGTGTGGTTCTCTGATCAGCTGTATCATCATCACCAGGCCCCATTTGATATGGTTTGGATATGTGTCCTCAACGAAATCTCATGTCAAATTGGAGGAGGGGCTTGGTGGGAGGTGATTGGATCATGGGGGTGAATTTCCCCCTTGCTATTCTCATGGTAGCAAGTGAGTTCTCACAAGATCTGATGGTTTAGAAGTGTCTAGCACTTCCCCCTTCACTCTCTCTCCTGCTCTGCCATGGTAAGATGTGCTTGCTTCCCCTTTGCCTTCTGCCATGATTATAAATTTTCTGAAGCCTCCCAGTCATGCTTCCTGTTTAGCCTACAGAACTGTCAATTAAACCTCTTTTCTTCATAAATTACCCAGTCTCAGGTAGTGCTTTAGTAGCAGTATGAGAATGGGCTAATACAGAAAATTGCTACCAGGAGTGAAATACTGCTGTAAAGATACCTGAAAATGTGGAAGTGACTTTGGAACTGGACAACAGGCAGAGGTTGGGACAGTTTGGAGGGCTCAGAAGAAGACAAGAAGATGTGGGACAGTCTGGAACTTCCTAGAGACTTGCTGAATGGTTTTTGACCAAAATGCTGATAGTGATGTTGACAGTGAAGTCCAGGCTGAGGTCTCAGATGGGAATGAGGAACTTCTTGGGAAGTGGAGCAAAGGTGACTCTTGCTATGCTTTAGCAAAGAGACTGGCAGCATTTCCCCCTTGCCCTAGGGATCTGTGGAACTTTGAACTTGAGAGAGATAATTTAGGGAATCTGGCAGAAGAAATTTCTAAGCAGCAAAGCATTCAAGATGTGACCTGGTTGTTTCTAAAAGTATATGCTCATATGCTGGACAAAGAGATTTTCTGAAACTGGAACTTGTATTTAAAAGGGAAGCAGAGCATAAAAGTTTGGAAAATTTGCAGGCCAGCCATGTGGTAGAAAAGAAAAAGCCCTTTTTTCTGGGGAGAAATTCAAGCCTGCTGCAGAAATTTGCATAAGTAAAGAGGAGCCGAATGTTAATAGCCAAGACAATGGGCAAAATGTCTCCAGGGCATTCCAGAGACCTTCACAACAGCCCCTCCCATCACAGGCCCAGAGTCCTAGGAGGAAAAAATGGTTTTGTGGGCCAGGCTCAGGGTCCAGCTGCCCTGTGCAGCCTTGGGACATGGTGCCCTGCATCCTGGCCACTACAGCTCCAGCCATAGCTAAAAGGGGCCAAGGTATACCTCAGGCAGTGGCTTCAAAGGGTGCAAGCCCCAAACCTCAAAGGGTGCAAGCCCCAAACCTCAGCAGCTTCCACATGACGTTGGGCCTGCATTTGCACAGAAGGCAAGAGTTGAGGTTTGGGAACCTCCACCTAGATTTCAGAAGATGTATGGAAAATGCCTGGATGTCTAGGCAGAAGTCTGCTGCAGGGGCAGAGCCTTCAAGGAGAACCTCTACTAGGGCAGTGCAGAGGTGAAATGTGGGGTTGGAAGCCCCACACAAAGTCCGCACTGGGGCACTGCCTAGTGGAGCTGTGAAAAGAGGGCCACTGTTCCCCACCCCAGAATGGTAGATCCACCAACATCTTGCACCATGAGCCTGGAAGTGCCACAGGCACTCAACACCATGAAAGTAGCCGCAGGTGTTGTACCCTGCAGAGTCACCAGGGCAGAGCTGCCCAAGCCCTTAGGACCCCATTGCTTATGTCACTGTTGCCTGGATGTGAGATGTGGAGTCAAAGGGGATTATTTTGGAGCTTTAAGATTTAATGACTGCCCTACTAGGTTTCAAACTTGCATGGGGCCTGTTGCCCCTTTGTTTTGGCCAATTTCTCCCATTTAGAGCAAGAATATTTACCCAATGCCTGTACCCCCAATATATCTTGGGAGTAACTAACTTGTTTCTGATTTTACAGACTCATAGGTAAAAGGGACTTATCTTGTCTCAGATGAGACTTTTGGACTGTGGACTTTTGAGTTAATGGCTGAAATGAGTTAAAACGGGGAAACTGTTGAGAAGGGATAATTGTATTTTGCAATGTGAGAAGGACATGAGATTTGGGAAGGGCCTGGGGCAGATGATATGGTTTGGATTTGTGTCCCCATCCGAATCTCATGTTGAATTGGAGGAGGGGCCTAGTGGGAGGTGATTGGATCATGGGGATGGGTTTCCCCTTGCTGTTTGTTAATGGTTTGGCTCTGTGTCCCCACCCAAATCTCACCTTGAATTGTAATAATCCCCACGTGTCAAGGGCGGGACCAGTTGGAGGTAATTGAATCATGGGGGTGATTTCCCCCATGCTGTTCTCATGATAGTGAATAAATTCTCATGAGATCTGATGGTTTTATGTGGGTTCCCCCTTTGCTTGGCTCTCATTCTCTCTCTTTGCCTGCTGCCATCTGTGTAAGATGTGACTTGCTCCTCCTTGCCTTCTCCAGCCATGTGGAACCGTAAGACCATTAAACCTCTTTCTTTTGTAAATTGCCCAGTCTCGGGTATGTCTTTATCAACAGCATGAAAATGGACTAATACACTGTTCTTGTGATAGTGAGTGAGTTCTCACAAGATTTGATGATTTAAAAGTGTGTGGCACTGGCTGGGTGTGGTAGCGCATGCCTGCAATCCCAGCACTTTGGGAGGCTGAGGCGGGTGGATCACAAGGTCAGGAGATCGAGACCATCCTGGCTAACACAGTGAAATCACGTCTCTACTAAAAAAATCCAAAAAAAATTAGCCGGACGTGGTGGCGGGCGCCCGTAGTCCCAGCTACTCAGGAGGCTGAGGCAGGAGAATGGCATGAACCCGGGAGGCAGAGCTTGCAGTGAGCTGAGATCGCACCACTGCAATCCAGCTTGAGTGACAGAGCGAGACTCCATCTCAAAAAAAATAAAATAAAGGTGTGTGGCATCTCCCTCTTCACTGTTTCTCTCTCCTGCTCCTCCGTGGTAAGACGTGCTTGCTTCCCCTTCACCTTCTACCAGGATTTAAGTTTCCTGAGGCCTCCCAGTCATGCTTCATGCTTCCTGTTAAGCCTGTGGAACTGTAAGTCAATTAAACCTTTTTTCTTCATAAATTACCCAGTTTCAGGTAGTGCTTGATAGCAGTGTGAGAATGGACTAATATACCATCCCTGGTTGTTTTAAGATGCAAACTTTGACCAGGCACAGTGGCTCATGCCTGTAATCTCAACACATTGGGTGGCCAAGGCAGAAGGATCACTTGAGTCCAGGAGTTCAAGACTAGCCCTGCCTCTACAAAAGAGAAATTAGCCAGGTGTGGTGACATATACCTGCAGTCCCAGCTATTCAGGAGGCTGAGGTGGGAGGATCACTTGAGCCCAGGAGATAAAGGCTGCAGTGAACTATAATTGCACCACTGCACTCCAGTCTGTGCAACAGAATGAGACCCTGTATCAAAAAAAAAAAAAAAAAAGCAAGCTTTATTATTATTCGGGTATGAGGAAACCAGGAGATCAGGAGATGGCTGCCATTGAAATGATAGTTCATTATTCACACTTCCCAAGAGAAGGGGGCACACCACACGTCAGAGCCACATGAGGAAGCACCAGGAGTGCTTAGGAGGCACAGGGAATGAGAGAAAATGTAGGCAAGCCTTTCTGGTGGTTTCCACAGGAAAGAATTGGCTAGGCAGAGTAACCCAGTTCAGGATTGGCTAGTTTGAATAATCTCAGCAGGCTCTAGGGTAGAAAGCCTGTCTTTAGTTTTCTGGTACCTAACCCTGGGGTGATTAGGGAAGGGGTCTAGTGGTCTGGATTGTAAGAGCCAGACAAAAGAGGTGGTTGGGGTGTGGGCTTCGGGTTGTTGGTCTGCATATATACTCCTACTTGTAGGTGTGTCCTTTACTATCTCTAGGAATTGGCTGGCCCTGAGAAGAGCAGTCTCCCCAGGTTAAGCAAGGCCCTACGAAGTCAAAGCACTGGAAATATAGAAAAAAAACTTCTTTTTCTTGTGAGACAGAGTTTCACTCTTGTTGCCCATGCTGGAGTGCAATGGCACTATCTTGGCTCACTGCAACCTCCGCTTCCTGCTTTCAAGCGATTCTCCTGCCTCAGCCTCCCAAGTAGCTGGGATTATAGGCGCCCGCCACCATGCCCATCTAATTTTTTGTATTTTTAGTAGAGACGAGGTTTCACCATGTTGGCTAGCCTGATCTCTAACTCCTGACCTCAGGTGATCCACCCACCTCGGCCTCCCAAAGTGCTGGGATTACAGGTATGAGCCAATACGCCTGGCCAGAAATAAGAAAAATTTTTAAAAGGCATATTAAAATACATTGACCTACAGAATAAGAATCTGCATTTTAACAAGAGACTGGAGTCATTAATGTTTGAGAACCACTGCTCTAGGGCACTACTCTCTGATGTTCTGAATTGGGTCTGTTAAAAGCAACATTTGTCCTAAGACATTCTGTATACAAATAGGGACAGTGACTATGGTTTTGTGAGACTATGTACACCAAAACAAATCTAAAATCTTAAATGGAAAGCAAAAGAATAATGTCCCAGAATATTAGCAGTGCCTTCCATTTCTTGGGCATATGCCAATAATATTCTTTTGATGGTTACTAATGAATGGTACAGCAGTCTTAGATATTATACAAACAGATACTACTTTCTATAACAGAACTTATTTGAAAGGAAGAAACTTACCACCTCATCAGTAAATAGAGATAAAAGCCAACATTTTTAACCCATTTCACAATGGGAAAATTGATCAGTTAATTATCCAATGAAATCCTAGTTTCCTACATTCCCAAATAAGTGGCACTCCAATTTATTTTAATGGGGCAAAAATATTTCTTTGGATGACTCATCTGACTTATATTTGTCTTCACCCCTAGAAACTCCTTTAGAAGGAGCCCTTATTGGCCCACTCAACTTGGAGAGGCTGTTGTATTGAGGAAGAGAGGAAGAGGAACAAGAGCCAAATATGGGTGCCTCACAGAATCACAGTGCTTGGAAATAAGGGGACCATTGAAATCGTTCAGTATAATCCCTTAATTTAAAGGTAGGGACACTGAGGCCCAAGAGGTTAGTAACTCGCATGAGGTTCTGTGATTCTTTGATGCAGACACGGAACAGTACCCAGGCCTCTGGGTCCACAGCCAACTGTTCTCCACGACACTGTGGAGTTTTCTCCTCCTTCCTCCCTTCTCACTTCAGCAGAGCACGTCCTTCCTCTTAGATCAGAGATAAAACACTTCGCGCCCAGTCTGGCAGTGCTGACAACAGCAGTCACGTATTTTATTTCTTTGCTTTATTTATTTATACCCATCTTTGTTGCAAAAGGATTTAAGGCCACTTATAAAGTTGCAAACAACAGAACAAGATAAAATAAATTTAAAATAAGTGAGAAAGATGAGACAAAGGAATAAGTAGCTTCACTGCAACTTTGCCCATTGCTCTCCTGTTAGAGCTGTTGAGCTTCTAGCCATTAAATCAGAGTGATGGGCAATGATTTCTGTACTCATGCCCTGTCTACTCAGCACTTCAGTGGATTTTTCTCCTGGGCTTGTTTTAGAGCCTCTCCCCCTTTGTGATACAAATGCCCTTTTAGGTCACTTTGGGAAACATAGAAGTTCTCTGCAGGGGGTCATGTTCTCAGGGTGTGACCACAGTGGTGATAGGGTTGTTGCTGTGTTGTTGCTCTTTTAAGGCCAAGCAAGAGAAGAGAGCTAGTTCCTAACTAGAAACCTTAAGCTGTTGGAGCTGTCCAGAATCGATGACTTTCTTGGCTTCTTTGGTATGCCCTGCATACCAAAGGCTGTGAGGAGGAGGATCAGACTGCAGCCAGGGTTCAGCCCATAACCCAGCCTTCCCCCATCCCCCACTCATTCTTCATCTTTTTTGTACCATTTTGACCTCTACCCAAGCTCAGATCTCTTGGTTCCGTGAGCCCATCTTCCTTGCTGCCTTGACTTCTTCATTCAAGGAACCAGTGCACCTTCTCTGCTCTCAGGACCTCCACTTCTTCCCACAAACAAGCCTTGGTCCAACTGGCTCATTGCTTCATGTGTGCTGTCTAACTCCCTGGGCCTTGTCCCTTTAGAATTCAACCCACCTCCCGGGTTGGGTGGCCTCTTCCATTTCTTCTAAGATGCTGCGAAATTAATCAAATCTAACTCCACCAGGAAGCCCAGTATTCATGATGGCTCTTACCACTAGAGATGTTTGGGAAATGTTCATTTGGGGGCTGTTGTGGTAACTGGCATCCATCGGAGGAGAAGTGCTAAATGCTGTGCATTGCATGGAACAATTCCACCCAACGGAGAATTAACCCTCTTAAAATGCCAGGTGTGTTCCTGCTAATAAACACTGATAAAAGCACAAAGAAAACCTAAATATTTGCCATTGTACAATGGCATCAGAGCAGCCACACTGCAGATTTCTTGGTTGATGCCCAAGAGTTTAGTGGGAGGATATCACTAAATTATTTTTATCTACATTTTGAAGGGGTCAGGCTATGCTGGAAATTGTTTTTCATTAGGCCAGAGTCCCACAGTTGGATCAAGCTATAGCTCTGCTCAGGTCATTTGTTGGTCTACATCAGGGGCCTAGAAGCTGCAGAGTTGGTGAATGCTCTATGAACTGCTAGTGCAGCCTGTCCTTGGGCGCTATCAGATCACCCCAGTCCCCAGAGGGGATGCTGGTGGCTGGCATAGTGATGGAGAACTGGCCACAAAGGAAAATCTTTCCAGAGGTTTGTTGTTTTTATTTTTGTTTCTTTTTTTTTTTTTTTTCGGTGGTGGTGGTGGTGTTTTTTCCTGTAACAGGCAAAGGAGCAGAACACTCAGAATTAAATGGTCTGTTGTCTCATAAAAACCAACTATGTAATCCCAGCACTTTGGGAGGCCAAGGCAGGCGGATCACTTGAAGTCAGGAGTCCAAGACCAGCCTGGCCAACATAGTGAAACCCCATCTCTACTAAAAATACAAAAAAATTAGCCGGGCATGGTGATGCACGCCTATAATCCCAGCTACTCCAGAGGCTGAGGCAGGAGAATCACTTGAACCCGGAAGGCAGAGGTTGCAGTAGGCTGAGATAGTGCCACTGCACTCCAGCCTGGGCGACAGGGCGATACTCCATCTCAAAGAAAACAAGACAAAAAAAACAAAAAACAAAAACAACTATGATGCTCTTAAAGTTAAAAAAAAAGCACAGTGGCTAAGAGAAATAAGTTTAGCTAGCTCTCAGACCACTGCAGACTGCTGCCCACTGATCCCTGCATTTCTCTCTTGCTTTACTGTGGATTGGCTAATTATTCCTGATTTATTCATTTATTATCTAACACACTTGGAGTGCCTGCTATGTACCAGTACTAAGAAAAAGTCCCTGACTTGGGCTCTTTATATGCGAAGAAGGGTGGCAAATCTGTCTGTTACTACGAGCCACGTGCCAGGTGCTATGGTGGAGGTGTGCTCAGTGGGTCCAGAGAGCAGAGAGAAAGGGCTTCAGGTGAGACCTGGCAGAGGTTCAGGATAGCAGGGAATCTCCTAAGTATCCCAAATGCGCTAATGTTTGAACTAGATCCTGAGAGAAAACGAGTTAACCAAGGTGAAGAACAAACGAGTGGACCAGGATTCCAGAGAAAGAACACTGTGCACCAAGCCACAGAGGCATGAAACAAAAGGCTCTCAGTTGTCTAGTGTGGCAAGTGGCAGGGGTGCATGGGGGGAGGGTGTCGGAGTGGTGCCCTGGAGACAGGAAGAGCTGTGACAGATTCCTGGGGACGGATTCTTCTGCAGCTCAAAGATAGGAGAGGCCCTTAGACATCCCTCAAGCCCACATGTCAATCAAAATAATTAAAAGTAAAAGAACTGGAAAGCAGGCTTATGTATTCCAACATCCATCTAGTTTTTCCCCCCAAAAAAGCTTTTGATAAAATAAGATGAAATGCCAAAAAGATGTGTGTGTTCAATAGTGCAGCAGAAAGTGAATACAGTAAAAGTAATAAAAAATGCTCGGCCAGGCATGGTGGCTCACACCTGTAATCCCAGCACTTTGGGAGGCCAAGGCAGGTGGTTCACCTGAAGTTGGGAGTTCAAAACCAGCCTGGCCAACATGGTGAAACCCCATCACTACTAAAAATACAAAAATTAGCCAGGCGTGGAGTCACGCACCTATAAATCCCAGCTACTCGGGAGACTGAGGCAGGAGAATTGTTTGAACCGGGGAGGCGGAGGTTGCAGTCAGCCAAGATCACACCATTGCACTCCAGCCTGGGTGACAGGGCAAGACTCTGTCTCAAAATTAATTAATTAATTAATTAATTAAATAAAAAATAATCTACAAAACTGAGTTATTGCTAATTCTGGGTAGCACAGCACAGGAGAGAGTGCTTGGGTTTGGAGTCTGACAGAACTGAGTGCAAGTCTTGGCTTTACTAACTTGGCTAATGCCACTGTACCAGTACTTTGGGAGGCCAAGGTGGGCAGATCACCTGAGGTTAGGAGTTTGAGACCAGCCTGGCCAACATGATGAAACCCCATCTCTACTAAAAATACAAAAATTAGCCGGGTGTGATGGCACATGCCTGTAGTCCCAGCTACTTGGGAGGCTGAGGCACAAGAATCACTCGAACCCAGGAGGCGGGAGGTTGCAGTGAGTGGAGGTTGCAATGAGCTCAGATCGTACCACTGCACTCCAGCCTGGGCAACAGAGCGAGACTCTGTCTAAAAAAAAAAAAAAGATAAAACCTCTCTGGACATTGGTTTCCTCATCCAAACATGGGGGTGATGATACCAATCTCATTGCATTATTGTGTGAATTAAACAGTATCATCCCAGTGGTTTTTATTATTAGCCTGTTATTTGTTGCTTTTTGAAGTACTAACTTAATCAGGGCAAACAACAGGTTGTGGTCTGTGTAGATCAGTTCTCATTATCGGAATAAAGAACAATCACAGATTACAGTTAATAAACCAGATCTAGAAATGACAAAATTCTTTCTTATTTTATTCATCTGACAAATGTAAATTACACATTTCCTGTGGGCAGGCACTTCATGAGGCTTAGAGTAGTGAACAAGACAGACCCCATCTCTGCTTTCCTGGGGCTCAAAATCTGGTGATGAGGAAAATGTATTAAGGGATCCCTTCCTGAAGTCTACCCATTTCAGATTCACTGAGTGGCATGTTTGTTGTGGACCAACCTAAAGTGGTTTGGCCACATAGGCCTCTTGGGTTCTCTTTGGTAGGACACAGTTGCCAGCGTAAAACGTTGTAAAAGACAGATGTGGTGAGGGTCAGCTTCTCCCGCACAACCTTGCAGTTGTGAATACCATGTGAATGAATGTGGGTATGAGACTGAATTCTGCCACAGATGCAGGCATTTATCAAACAAACATTTATCGACAAGTAGAAACAAAACGGTTGATTCAGCTTGTTTGGGAAGCTTGACAGAGGCCCAGCCCTCTCTCCTTTGAGGTTTTCCAACCACACCTGACATGAAAGGTTCGCCCCAGGCAACTACAAGAATCCTCTAGAGAGGACAGTGTTACACTGTTTTCCCAAAGCAGCATCATCCCCTCATAAACCATCCAGATTTGGTGGCTGGACACAGGGCAGCCTGGAGCACCGTCCCTGAAGGGACAAGCCTGGCTGGATTCTAATACCTGTTTATACAAGGGTGAGGAGTGTCTCTCAAGGTTTTGGCCAGGCTACATACCTTGAATACCATTAACTGCACCAGTAAAAAGCCTGTTTCTAGCAGTGATTATACTAAGTCACAAGTTTCAACAATAAAACCCATTTTTTGTGTTCAGAATGTTGGACCAAATGTGGATAACAGAAAAACTTAAACTGGCCACGTTTGGAATGTGGCTCACTTTGATTAATACCAGTTGCCCAATCTAGACTTCGTATTCTTACTGCCTGCGAGCTGATGACCTGGAAAGGTAAAGCCTAGACTAACTTCCACAAACAATAAAATACAAGTTATACTTAAGAACTTTTTTTTTTTTGAGACGGAGTTTCGCTCTTGTTGCCCATGCTGGAGTGGAATGACGGGATCTCGGCTCACCGCAACATCTGCCTCCCGGGTTCAAGTGATTCGCCCTTCTGCAGCCTCCTGAGTAGCTGAGATTACAGGCACCTGCCACCACGCCCAGCTAATTTTTTGGGGTTTTTTTTTGTGTGTTTGCTTTTTCTGAGGTGGAGTCGCGCTGTGTTGCCCAGGCTGGAGTGCAGTGGCAAGATCTCGGCTCACTGCAAGCTCCGCCTCCCGGGTTCACACCATTCTCCTGCCTCAGCCTCCTAAGTAGCTGGGACTACAGGCGCACGCCGCCACGCCTTGCTAATTTTTTGTATTTTTAGTAGAGACGGGGTTTCACCGTGTTAGGATGGTCTCGATCTCCTGAACTTTTGATCCCCCCGCCTCGGCATCCCAAAGTGCTGGGATTACAGGCATGAGCCACCGCGCCCAGCCGCAATTTTTTTGTATTTTTAGTAGAGACGGGGTTTCTCCATGTTGGTCAGGCTGGCCTTAAACTACAGACCTCAGGTGATCCCCCTGCCTTGGTCTCCCAACGTGCTGGGATTACAGGCATGAGCCACCACACCAAGCCTCAAGTACTTTATTTATTTATGTATTTTTATTTTTTAATACTCTAGCACTTTACAGGCATTATTACCCTGCTGCATTTCTCTTTCCTATTTAAAAGATGCGATTCACCCTGTGTGCGTTTGTGTGTGTGTTGTGGGTCTGTGTGTGTGTAAGGGGCTGGGTTATATCTAAAGTGACCAGAAGTCCTGATTTGCCTGGGAGAGTCACAATTTATACCTCTTGCCCTGGGGCCCATCCATTTAGCACCCCCTTTTACTTTCAAAGCTGTCTAGTTGGGATGATGAATTATATGATTTCTCTATTTCTAGAAAGAATGCAATGGCACTGAATAAAGAGAACAAACCCAGGAAAACTAGGTTTGGATCCTGTCTGTACCAGTACCCATAGGGTGGCCTTGGGCAAGTTGCCCCCGCTTAGATTTTTCATCTGTGAACTGAGAATGATGCTTCTGCTCGCCCTCCCTCCCTAGTCAGTTTTCTGTGAGATACCAGTTATGCCGTGGATGCAAATGAACTTTGTAAAGAGAAAAGCACTAGCAAGGGTTAAGGATCATTCCCATCTTTAAACTAACATTGTTTTACACTTGAATTGACTGGCTTGGGAAAACTAGCATCAGAATATAGATCATGTGAGCTTTTCAACTTGTCTTCTCCAAGGCTAGAGAGGTCCATAGCCTGCTTCTGCCAAGGAAGTAACTACCAAAGACGTCTGCTTGAGTTTCCACCTCCATAATCCCATCAGGGAAGAGAACATAACTGTTAAAATTAAAACCATAAGCCAGTGGTTTGCTTTAAAATGAATTAATGAGTTGGGCACCATGGCTCATGCTTGTATTCCCAGCTATTCAGGAGGCTGAGGCAGGAGGGTCACTTGAGCCCAGGAGTTTGAGGCTATAATGAGCTGTGATCACACCACTGCACTCCAGCCTGGGTTACAGAGCAAGACCCTGTCTCTAAAAAAATAAAATGCATTAATGTAAGAATTATCCAATAAAGATTTAACTTACCCCTTTTTTGTATGAGTAGAACTCTTCTGAAAGTTTGACATGAGGATGGGATGGGTTGCAAATAGGAGTGGTGCTCCAAACAGAGGTGCTGTTTTGCATAATGATATAGTTTTATTTTTTCAAATTTAAAATTGCCTTTGTTCTTATTATAAAAGGAATGCACTGCAAAAACTGCCAATATTTCAGAAAAGTCTAAACAAGTAAAATAAGAAAATAAGTATTTCCATGTAAAACTTTCCAATCTTTTTTCTATGTGTATGTGTTTGTCTGTGTGTTGTACATATGTATCTACATGCATATATTTTATATTTTTAAAATAAAAGTGGAATCTTATTATAGACATTGCTTTGAAACATGCTTTTTTTCATCTAAACTTATCATGGATACATTTTAGTAAATATAGATCTGCATCATCATTTTTATGCATCTCCAGCATTCCATTGAATGGATGTGCCAATAATTTATTTAACTAGTGCCTGATTGCTTGTAATTTAGGTTGTCTAGGGGCACAGTATCTACCCCTTTTGCTGTAATTTTTAGAAACCAATGTAAGATATCTACACACACACAAACTTGACACACTTTTTGTAATTTCACATATTAATGTTTGTCTTTTTTTGCATTTAAGTGGAAAGATTCATGACAGTTAAAGTGTACACTAGGAGGAGCTATAAATAATAGGGCACAGGGGCTGGCTGCAGTGGCTCGCACCTATAATCCCAGCATTTTGGGAGACGAAGGCAGGCAGATCACTTGAACTCAGGAGTTCGAGAGCAGCCTGCGCAACATGGTGAAACCCCATCTCTACAAAAAATGCAAAAATTAGGCAGGCGTGGTAGTGTGCGCCTGTAGTCCCAGCTACTGGGGAGGCTGGGGTGGGAGGATCACTTGAGCCCAGGAGGTGGAGGTTGCAGTGAGCCAAGATGCACCACTACACTGCAGCCTGGGTGATAGAGCCAGACCCTGTCTCAAAAATAATAATAATAATAATAATAATAATAGAGCAAAGGCAGCTCACGGTGGAAAGCCAAGGTATCACATCGTTGCAAACTGCCTGAGGCAGTAAATTAGGAATAACCTTCTCATACACAGGGTCTCAGATATGGCCATTCATGGAGCAACATTGCTGCCAGGAGACCTTGTCTTTTTTTTTTTTTTTGAGACGGAGTCTTGCCCTGTCACCCAGGCTGGAGTACAGTGGTGCAGTCTCGGCTCACTGCAACCTCTGCCTCCCAGGTTCAAGCGATTCTCCTGCCTCAGCCTCCTAAGTAGCTGGGACAACAGGAGCATGCCACCATGCCTGGCTAATTTTTGTATTTTTAGTAGAGACGAGGTTTCACCATGTTGGCCAGGCTGGTATCGAACTCCTGGCCTCAGGTGATCTGCCTGCCTTGGCCTCCCAAAGTGTTGGGATTACAGGCATGAGCCACCGCGCCCGGCCCCCCTTGTCATTTTCTAGCCCCACCAGCCCCAGTCATTGGAATATTCCTTTTACAAAAGAAAACATCGTGTGCACATTCAGGTGTTTACAGGTGGTGCATTCCATAATATCTCAGTATCATGAGCCCTGCCATTGAGTGAAGCTGCGTGGGAACCCAGCCAGGAGCTCAGAGCAGCTCGGAGGGGCTCTGAGTCGCTGCTCCTCAGCTCCACACCATGGTCCAGGGCACCTTCAGGCTGTCATTGAGAAACAGTTTACTCTCAGTTTATACATAATACCAGCAAGCTTGATGGTCTGATTTCCAAGTTCAGGAAATTAGAACTCTAAGGAGGATTGTGGGGGCAGGCCTTCACATAAAAAGAAGTGACACCAGACTGCAGGAAAATACAGGTAAAAGCCAGAAAGTGGGGAAGCTGAAAGTCCTGCATTCTTTCTCAGTGTTTGCAAACCACAGGCACCACCCATGATGATGGGGCAATCATCATGGTTTAGTGAATCCTGACCAACATTTTAAACAACGGAAGACAAGAGCTCACAGTGCTTTTTAGGTAGTGAAAATAAGTATTATCTTTGGGAACTTGTGTCTCATCTACATATCTGCAATACTAGGTTGCACTGTAAAATTCATTTCTTAAGGTAAATTAGGATCAAAAAGTTTGACAGCTGCAGTCGTAGGCTCTAAAGTCATAATTTTATAGCAATTAATGCCTGTAACAGTGACTTTGAGTTATCAAAAAAGGATCAAGTAACATTCAAAGTATACCACTTAAGAAATCAAAATACAGTGGAATGGCCGAGCATGGTGGCTCATGCCTGTAATTCCAGCACTTTGAGAGGCTGAGGCAGGCAGATCACCTGAGGTCAGGAGTTTGAGACCAGCCTGGCCAACATGGCGAAATCCTGTCTCTACTAAAAATACAAAATTAGCTGGGCATGATGGTGCACGCCTGTAATCCCAGCTACTTGGGAGGCTGAGGAAGGAGAATCGCTTGAACCTGGGAGGCAGAGATGGCAGTGAGCCAAGATTGCACAACTGTGCTCCAGCCTGGGTGACAGAGCAAGGCTCCAACCCAAAAAGAAAAAACAAAAAACAAAAAACAAAGTACAGTGGAATGAAGATCTTTTGGAAAGAGCCCTGTTCCACTGTGGCTACAATCTTTTTAAAGATTTGGCATTATAAATTTTAAATGGAAAGCCTTTCTACCTTCTCCCTAACTTGAACCACAAACAACTTTTTAGAAACACCAAATTTGATGCATATTTATTATAAAGATATTCACTTTCCAGATATGCCTAGTAAGGTATACATATATCTTTTTAATTCAGATTAAGAGAGACTTCATTTGTTCATGCAAAACACGTATTTAAAACACATAGCAAAGTTTCTGTGCTCTGGCTAGCCTGCAAATATAGCTGAGACTCAGAACCTGCCCTCAGGGAACTTCAGTCCACTGGTCTGGATTCCAGTCAACCCACATCTAAGACCTTTACCATAAAATCATCTTTCAAACTGTAATGCAATACTGGCTAAGGCTGGCTGACATTGATACTCACTCACCCCCAAAATCTGGTGTATGGCCAAGTGCAGTGGCTCACGCCTTTAATCTCAGCACTTTGGGAGGCCGAGGCAGGTGGATCACTTGACCCCAGGAGACGAGCATGAGCGGCAAGGCAAAACTCCATCTCTACAAAAAATAAAAAATTAGCTAGGCATGGTGGTGCATGCCTGTGGTCCCAGCTACTCAGGGGGCTGAAGTGGGAGGATCACTTGAGCCCAGGAGGTCAAGGCTGCAGTGAGCAATGGTCACACCACAGCACTCTAGCCTGGGTAACAGAGCGAGACCCTGTCTCAAAAAATTTATTTTTTAAAAAGAAAAATCTAGCACGTGTGGCCCCATCGATGCAAAACTGACATTGGGACATCAGTTACAATGTCTTGGTTTGTAGGTCCACATCACAAAGGATTAAGCCAAAATCTAGTTGCAGATATGATCAGGCAAGACTGGCTTAGTCCCTGTGAATCCAGGTAACAGGGCACAAGTGAGGCGTGTTGAGCTGAATGCGGACACTACTGGGAAGTCTGCATGGCAATGTCAGGCACTAGAGCCCAAACTTTGAGGCCAAGCCTGCAACCAGTAGCAGCCACAGCTACCAACATGCTTTCCTTGCCTCTGTATCTCCCAAAAGCTCAGTCTCCATCCTGTGTTGGCTCCATCCTCTTTTTGGCCAGCTTTCCACATGTCCAGACCATGTATAAAGACAGTGCTGGTCTCTGCCCAGCTTCCTCCTCCACATATGGAGTCTGGGGTCTGATGCAGCTGCCTTCGCTCGGAGGAGTATAAATGTCCAGGGCATGGGCACAGAGCCCCAGCCTCATCCTCCATGGGGCGGATGTACTGAGCTCTCCAGCATTTTCCAAACTCCCTTCTCTGTCTGCATTAGCAAAACAGTGTTTGTCTGGTTTGTGGTAGAACTGCTTTGGTTAAGCATGCTGGTACTAATTACAACAGATTCCTGCTAATATTCCGTATCTCTCCATTAGCACACTTTAATGTGATATTACAAGTTCGGTGGCTAGGCCTCATGGACTTTCAGAAGTTCTGATTTTAAGTAGCCTACCCTATCTTTCCTTATTATGCCAATGCTTGTCAAATCGTGTGTCCTTCTTTTTGGCTTAAAAAAAGTAGGGGTGGGGGGCGGTGGAGCTCTATGATCAGAGAAATCACGTTACATGGAAATATTCTCCTCACTTTATATCTTGCAAGCAAACCAGTTTCCCTGCCAAGACTGTTCTGATTCACCTAGCACCCATATTCTTTCAGGCAGCATGGATCCAAATGTCCCCTGGTTACCAAAACCACCTAAAGAAACCCGCTTGAGAGTGAGTATTCACTAGCAGTGGGAAGCACTACATATACCTGCCGCCAAGCTGCGGAGCATTTCCAGTCAACAGGAGCACGTAGATTTCATTAGTCTTCATGACCTTCATAATAGTCAATGTGAAGTCCACCTTGACACCCAACTTCCCTGACCTTCGGGTGTATGTTTTCTTGTGTTGTACTTTCAGGGAGAAAGAAGTGTGACAGGCAGATTCATAAGGAGGTGGCAGAACGTTCTGTAACTTCCTAACCATCAGCTCCTGGCAGGCTCCCTTCTACATTCTACATTCAACATCTCTGATCCTGGCCCCAAGCCTTCACTTCCTGACAAACACCTCCATTCATCCCTACCTGCAAACCTCCTGGCCATCTTCAGTAACCCACCACCCTGTCCCTCAGAGCAAATGCCCAACGCCTGCAGTGAACCTGCTCAGCCTGTATCACATAATAGTAATATCAGCCCAGATTAAGCTGTGAGTGTGTCCAGTTGGCATGGGCAAGGGAACATGACAGTAGAAACCTACATTTGGTCCAATATTTTCAGTGACCTCTGTTGCAAAGAACTCAGCAAAGGCCTAACTTTGAAACACCTGTTAGAGAAGCGATCCACCAAACCATGTGCCAAGCTAGATCCCCTCTACATGTGCAGTGGTGTACCGTGGGCATACAAGCTTCATAATGTACAGCTGTCAGGCCTACTGGGACATTCCACTTCGCTGCTTCTTAGACTAGGATTTGGTAAGGAACCAGGGGTTGGCATTTAGGTGAACTGATCAAATCAAAGGACAGGGTGCAAACTGGATCAAGACGATTGTTTTCCATTGAAATAGTAGCTCTGGAGTGCAGATGTCCGAAGCTCCCCCAACACTGTGGAAAGGAACCCTTCCATGTTAGGCACATTCACTGTGAAACACTAGAAAAGCCATGAAGACAGGGAATGTTGAGAAAATTGAGGGTGATGTTGTGCTTTTATTTAATGTTTATTTATTCTGAGACAGAGTCTTGCTCTGTCACCCAGGCTGGAGTGCAGTGGCGTGATCTCGGCTCACTGCAACCTCCGCCTCCCAGATTCAAGCAGTTCTCCTGCCTCAGCTTCCCGAGTAGCTGGGACTACAAGGCACCGGCCACCACACCCAGCTAATTTTTGTATTTTTAGTAGAGATGCAATGGTGTGATCTCGGCTCACTGCAACCTCCGCCTCCCGGATTCAAGCAATTCTCCTGCCTCAGCCTCCCAAGTAGCTGGGACTACAGGCACCGGCCACCACGCCCGGCTAATTTTTGTATTTTTTGTAGAGACAGGTTTCAGCATGTTGGCTAGGCTGGTCTCGAACTCCTGACCTCGGGCAATCCACCGCCTCAGCCTCCCAAAGTGCTGGGATTACAGGTGTGAGCCACCGTGCCTGGCTGAGGTTGTGCTTTTAGAGTCAAATAACTCCATTGGCCTTTTTAGTTTTATCATTGTTTTCTCTGGAAGCACCATAGAGGGAAGCAAGGAGGGCCAGGCCAGGAGTTGGAAGACCTAGTGCTGTTTGTGGTTTGCAGTGTGGCCCTGGCCAAATCACATAGCCTCTCCAAATCCCAGTTTACTTGCCTGTTAAAATGGGAATAATAAAGTCTGCCCCTTTTAAGCTGCTTTGTGAATAATGAAGCTGCACACCAGCGTACATTATTGGTCATGAGGCTGAGACCCAGGATTGGACATCAGGAAGCTTTCCTGGGTGTGTAACTTGGGAAAGTCACAGGTTTCTCTGAGCCCCGTTTCCCCCTTCGTAATGGGGGTAATAATAGCCGCCCTTCCCACCTCACAGGATCAAATAATGTAATGTGCGTGAAAGAGACATAAACTGTGGGGTTTTAACCCACAGAAATCCTGGGGCTACTTTAACGGTTGCTGACTCCAAGGACAGGGCTGATTGAAGACTCACTTCTCGGCCAGGCGCGGTGGCTCACGCCTGTACTCCCAGCACTTTGGGAGGCCAAGGCAGGTGGATTACCTGTGATCAGGAGTTCGAGACCAGCCTGACCAACATGGTGAAACCATCTCTACTAAAAATACAAAAATTAGCCGGGTGCAGTGGCATGCGCCTGTAGACCCAGACACTTGGGAGGCTGAGGCAGAAGAATCGCTTGAACCCGGGAGGCGGAGGTTGCAGTGAGCCGAGACGGCACCACTGCACTCCAGCCTGGGTAACAGAGCGAGACTCTGCTTTAAAAAAAAAAAAAGGCTCACTTCTCCCTCAGGACCTGAAACTTCTGTCTTGCTGCATCCCTTCCACCCTCCTCTTTTCCCCACCCCAGACTTCTTCCTCCCCTGCTCCTTCCTTGGTCTTGGATGTGCTAAGTTGCCTTTGCTCTTCTCCTGTGATGTGTCAGGCAACTGCTGCGTTTCACTCCGGGGTGGCTCCATTTCGGATCCCAGTGAAACAATTTCTATATATAGTTGGTAATAAAATGTGGGTTACTTTGAGAGGAAAGAGAAAGCCACTATGTGGGTTCCTGTTCACCACCATGGCGCTGGCGGCCCCGAAACCAGAGGAGCAACCTTTGGTCTCCAAAACAAAGGTGAAGCTGGCCCACAGTCACAGTGGCTTTTCCAAACAGCCTGTTTCTACTTACTCATTACTTTCCCCAAAACCTGTGGGGTGGGAAGGGGGTGACATTTTACTCTTCAAATTAGATGGATGGATGGATGGATGGATGGATGGATGGATGGATGGATGGATGGGGCATTAGATTTAACTCCACCCAGCAATTTAAAATTTCTCACTCGGTCAGACACGGTAGCTCAAGCCTGTAACCCCAGCACTTTGGAGGCCCAGGTGGGAGGATTGCCTGAGGCCGGGAGTTCAGGACTAGCCTGGGCAACATAGTGAGATTCTGTCTCTACAAAAACTTTAAAAATTAGCCAGGCATGGTGGCAGACACCTATAGTCCCAGCTACTTGGGAGGCTGAGGCAGAAGGATTCCTTGAGCCCAGGAGTTCAAGGCTGCAGTGAGCTATGATGGCACCACTACACTCCAGCCTGGGCAAGAGAGAAACCTTGTCTCTATTTAAAACAAAAACAAAAAAAATTTCTCACTCTTACGTCCACACCCAGATTCTCTTGGAATTGTTTTCTGAACTCCTCAGGTAACTAAAATTTTATTTGGTCAATTCTCTCGGTCCTACAGTGAGATACTGCTTGATGCACTCTGGGAAAAATGGAAAAGCCTGTTAAAATAAGCAATTTCAGAAGTGTTTCTGCTGGGCATGATGGCTCATGCTTGTAATCCCAGTGCTTTGGAAGGCCAAAGCAGGAGGATCGCTTGAGGCCAGGAGTTTGAGACCAGCCTGGTGGCAAGACTCCGTGTCTACAAAAGATTTAAAAATTAGCCAAGTGCAGTGGTACGGCTGCTTAGGAGGCTGAATCGGGAGGATCGCTCGGGAGGATCGCTTGAGCACAGGAATTCAAGGATGCAGTGAGCTCTGATGGCACCACTGCACTTCAGCCTGGGTGGCAGAGCAAAAGATCTCTAAAAAAGAAACAGCTGGGTGCAGTGGCTCATGCCTGTAATCCCAGCACTTTGGGAGGCCGAGACGGGTTGATCGCTTGAGATCAGGAGTTCGAGACCAGCCTGGCCAACATGGCGAAACCCCGTCTCTACTAAAAATACAAAAATTAGCCAGGCATAGTGGTGCATGCCTGTAATCCTAGCTACTTAGGAGGCTGTGGCAGGAGAATCGCTTGAACCCAGGAGGCAGAGGTTGCAGTGAGCCAAGATAGCGCCATTGCACTCCAGCCTGGGTGACGGAGCCGGACTCCATCTCAAAAAAAGAAGGAAAGAAGGAAGGAAGGAAGGAAGGAAGGAAGGAAGGAAGGAAGGAAGGAAGGGAGGGAGGGAGGGAGGGAAGGAGGGAGGGAGGGAGGGAGGAAGGAAGAAAAGAAAGAAAGATTCATCCAGCATGTCCCTTTCTTCTCCTATGGGATTTACCAACTGACAAATTCTAGTGCTCCTGCCATCACCCCCAGATGTGCAGCAAAGCCTCCACATTTGCAAAATCTAAGTCAATCTCTAAAAGATGCTTCGAGGAAGCACCCAGTTCCTTCTGCTAATAACCGCAGTGTGTCACGTGACACCTCCCCCTCCCCCAACCAGTTCTCTCTGAAAACTACCCACCCACCCCACCAATAAAGTAGCATAACGTCTGTCCTTCAGCTGCCAATATCTACATTTCCTTCAAGGTGGTAATCTTTTGCTTTTTTAAATTTAAGTTCTTTTTTATTCGTAATTGTTACCCAATTGCTTTGGGGCTTGCATAAACAGTTAACAAAAACACCCGCACGAGGCAGCCGGTTCGCTTTCTGTGCTTGTTGTTCTTGGCACTGGGTCAGTTCTGTGAACTTCTGGTGTCCAACTGGTAGGACCTGAAACTCTGTGTTTAACAAGTGCCTGTAGTCAAAACAGTTGGCGTGTGCAAACGCGGATAGCTGGTATTGACTGCAGCTGGTCAGCCGTCGGGCTGTGCACCGTGCAGAATACCGAATCATGTTGCTCTGTTTGGGTCTGGGCTTTTGTTGTTGTTAGTCGTTGCGATTTTTTTTCCTCCTTTTTCTTTCTCTCTCTTTTTTTTTTTTTTTCTTTTTTTTTAATGACATCCGTGCTAATGTGGATCGCTTCAGGTTCCAAAAGTACAACATGTTTACAGTCGTCGTAGCATCAGATTAAGTTGGCAGCCTGAGTCTCTCTGTAAGTGGTTTTAGTTTACATTTCTTCTTCTAGCAGGATGTTTTGCATAATTTTGCTGATCCTAGGTTATTTATAGACTTTTTTTTTGAAGAAACGGGGATGCATAAGAGTTTCTGTTCCAACTGTGGAAAGTGAAATTCGTTTCTCCACTTAGAGAAACGGCGGTGTATGTGCAGCAGAGGGTTATTTTAGCTCTTGATGATTAATTTCTTAGGGGTCACTTGATAACGTTCCGGAGAGTCCTAGGACGTGTTGTTTTCCTTTAGTCGTTCACAAACGGAGTAAAATGAAAGTAATGATGCCATTTCCTCTGGGGCGCTCCTCGAGGGTGGATGCAGTGATTGGGTATTGTTTCAAACGTCTGAAATGGGTTTACAGTGGTTGTTTTGTCAAACTCCCAGGAGCAGTGGCAGCTGGTGACCCAAAACATGCCCAAGGGCTGATCTGCAGGACTCAGAGTCATGGGGGAGGGGGACGGAGGAAGGACAGACACAGGGAAGTTACTGGATCTTAGTTTGTCCCCACCTAAATAACAGTGATATGCAGACGTTTATAACATTTTTAAAAGGATGATTGACTGCAAGATGGCATACAGGCTCATGCTTTATCTGTGTGATTTTCTGGCCTGGTATTAGCATCTTTGGGGGCCCGTGTGCATGTTTGAATAAGAACTAAAGCTTAGCGAAAACACTAAGCCAGAATTAGCACTCTATAAAAGGGTTTCCCGTAATATTTACTAGAACAGTTGGCTAAAAATTGCCGTGCTTGGCCCACTGAATGGCTGTATAATTAAATCAGCCCTTGATATCGTACCTTGAGCACCTCCCATCTCTGAGTCTGCTGCTCCTGGAATTTGCATGAGTAAGTAGCGCGTTCATCAGCATAATGAGTGTAGAGTCCCAGTCTAATGGTCCGGGAGAACCTTGTAAATGAGACACTTCATTGTGCCTCGGGTTAAATATTTTAAACTAAACAAATCGAAAAAGAAGGAGAAGACGACAAACATCATTTAGGCCTCACGAAGGGCCTTCTGAGGAGCGGGTCTGCTTAGATCCAGGACCTTGAGTCCCACACAGATGGGTCCAACCCCACCCCCAGCATCACATGAATGAGAACGGACAGTAAAAACGGAAATTTCCAAGGTGGTAAATGTGACCATTAGGCTGAGGCTTGACATAGTTCTAACTGCTGAGTGCTATCAAGAGAGGCTTCTTTTCTGCTCCATGTTTCTCTCATTCATATGAATGCTTTTTTTTGCTGGGCGCGGTGGCTCATGCCTGTAATCCCAGCACTTTGGGAGGCCGAGGCGGGCAGATCACCTGAGGTCGGGAGTTCAAGACCAGCCTGACCAACATGGAGAAACCCCGTCTTTACGAAAAATACAAAAGTTAGGTGGGCATGGTGGCACATGCCTGTAATCCCAGCTACTCGGGAGGCTGAGGCAGGAGAATTGTTTGAACCCAGGAGGCGGAGGTTGCTGTGAGCCGAGATCGTGCCATTGCACTCCAGCCTGAGCAACAAGAGCGAAACTCCATCTCAAAAATAAAAAAAATAAAAAAAAGTGCCTTGTCTCCTCTAACCTTTTAGAGAATAATGATGAGGCTTCCTTGCTTTAGGCCTTTGATGTTTAGAATGTGTCCTGTGCTTTCTCACGCTGGCCCCACTGAGCTGGTGGGGGCCAAGTCCAGCCCTTTGGTCCTAGTAGGAAAAGGCTGGCTTTGGAGCCTGGCTCATACAGGGGAGCTGAGAAGCTAAAACTCGGGCTCGGACATGAACCATCGGACCTTTGCCTCCTCATGCCCCCATTTGCTTTGGGCTAACTGGCTACGACACAATGCTAAGGGATTCTTTGTTCTAATTTGATTCAAATCTGCCCCTGTGTGGGGGGCCTCCGTTCCACTTCCCCGTGCCTCCTCCGCATGTCTGGTTGGGACCGGGAGGACTTTAGGCCTACCTTCGGAAGGTGTCAGGCTTGAGGTGTGTGTTGGTTTGTATGCATCTCAGCTAGGAATGATTATGGGGGTTCCCCCCAGCTGTGTCAATAACCCCCACAGCCCAAGTGAATGGAAAGATGTGAAGAGAACCTACAGGCCTTTATGTTGGAGCTGGGAGGAGTGGCAGTAAATACTGAAAGTCTTTTGCATTTGAATGAGCCAAACCCGCCCACCCTGCCATCCTTGGGAAAGTAAAGGCCTTTCAGCTCTGTCTCCTAGAGCACGTTGCCCCTCCCAGGCCCTCCAGACGTTGGCCTGCCAATATCTTAGAAACACCCTCCTTCCTCAGTTTGATTCCTCCCTCCAGCCCAGCACCAATGACATAGCTGCTGTTGAAACGTAATTCATCCAGAGCGGCTGGGCCCCTTAGCAGCAGTGAGCATTTGTGAGCCCACCCCTTCTCTCTTGGCCCCAGGGGAGTGGTTCTGTCCACCCTACACTCCAGGAAGACCAAGGCACCCAGGCAGAACCTAGAGACCAGTGAATTCCCAGCCAAAGGCAGCACTGAGCCAGATGGTCTGTGTAATTTCGTCAAACCTTTGGGATTCTGCTAACAGCGACCTCACTTTGCCATTAGTCCATTCACCCCCAAGGTCTTGTCTTTTCTGGAACAACAGCCATGACATATAGATTAATTAGAACCAGTAATCAGATTATTTTTTGGGTAAGAGGTGAAACAAGAAAGTAAGCTGATAAAAGGAGTTGGTCACTCCCAGACTATGGTCTGGAGTCATACCTTTTCAGACCAGCTACTCACACCGGCTCCATGTACTTGTAGACTACCTCAGCTTCAGGTCTTCAGGGCAGGCAGACTTTGCCAGTTGTCAGGGATTAGGAGATTTGTCCCACCTTGACCTTGCTGTTACTGACCATGGGTTCTTGGGCTCTCGGTGCAATAGAAATTGACATGAGGCCAAAAGAGTCTTCCCAGACAAGGCTTCATTGGAGCTTATGCCTGGGCATAAGGTAGAGAGAGACAGAATTCTGTGACTGACCCTCTGAAAAGAGCCGATTGGGATTTTTTTTTCTTTAATTGACGTGGGATCTTGCTCTGTGTTGCCCAGGCTAGAGTGCAGTGGCACGATCATGGCTGACTGCAACCCCTACCTCCTGGACCCAGGTGATCCTCCCACCTCACCCTCCCAAGTAGCTGGGGCTACAGGCACGTGCAAGCCCAGCTAAGTTATGTATTTTTAGTAGAGATGGGGTTTCCTCCATGTTGCCCTGGCTGGTCTTAAACTCCTGGGGTCAAGCCATCCACCCGTCTCAGCCTCCCAAAGTGCTGGGATTACAGGCATGAACCACCGCATCCGGCCCCAGTTGGGATTTTTTTATTAGGCGAAGTACAGGAATTGATATCAGGGTAGGGTATGCAGGCTGGGTTGGGCAAAGCATGTGAGGGGTAGGGTATGCAAGTCAGTGTATCTGGTTGTGATGATTATCTTGAGTCATGGGCCACCTGGTGGTCTAGCCAGCAACAACAAGGCTGTAAATCAGTTGTTCAGCATTCCTGAGGTGGGACACTCCGCAACCTTGGTTCCATATTTTGGATCTCTTAAGTCCAGTTCCTGGAATTCTTTAAGTAAAAGGCATGGTTAAACATTATGAGAGCACCAAAGAACAATATAGAATGGCTCTTTTCTTTGTATGACTAAATCCTTGGGGTGAGTGGGTATGGTGTCAGTGAGGTAGTGGTGTGGGTCTCATGGTCAGTGGGAATGCATGAAATAATGCTCTCGTGCAGGTAGCTGAAGCCAGGCCACATTCCTGCTCTGTCACACTGCTCTGAAACACAGCCCAAGGAGGAGGATGCATCCGAGCTATACCTAGGCCTCTGCCTCCATCCTATACTTTTTCTCCCTGATCTGGTGAACTTGCATGGTTTTTAGGTGAACCAATTGTCTTTGTATGATAGGGCTGTCATAACAAAATGAAACAGCCTGGGTGGCTTCAACAACCAAAGTTTATTTTCTCACAATTCTGGAAGCTGGAGGTCCAAGATTAAGGTGCCGGCAAGTTTGGTTTCTCCTGAGGCCTCTTCTTGGCTTGCAGATGGTGCCCTCTTGCCACCTCTTCATGTGATCCACCCTCTGGACTTGTGCCATTGTCTTCCCTTCCTTTTCTTTTTTTTTTTTTTTTTTTTTTTTTTTGAGACGGAGTCTTGCTCTGTCGCCCAGGCTGGAGTGCAGTGGCGCAATCTTGGCTCACTGCAAGCTCCGCCTCCCGGGTTCACGCCATTCTCCTGCCTCAGCCTCTCCGAGTAGCTGGGACTACAGGCGCCCGCCACCACGCCCGGCTAATTTTTTTTTTTTTTTTGTATTTTTAGTAGAGACGGGGTTTCGCCGTGGTCTCGATCTCCTGACCTCGTGATCCGCCCGCCTCGGCCTCCCAAAGTGCTAGGATTACAAGCGTGAGCCACCGTGCCCGGCCCTTCCCTTCCTTTTCTTAAGGACACCTATCCTATTGGATTAGGGCCCCATCCTAATGGCCTCATTTTAACTTAGTCACCTCTTCAAAGACTTTCTCTCCAAATGTGCTTATATTCTCGGGTACTAGGGATTAAGACATCAACATATGAAGTCTGAAGTGGAGAAATTTAACCCATAACACCAATCGACCAAGCCTGGTCCTGCCTCAGCATCAGAACACTGCAGGAACCTCCATGGGGTACAGATTCATCTGTGAGTTTATTCCCCTCATGCATCAGTTTATAGAACCAGGCGCCATCTCTGTGTGGGTGCATAGTCAAAGGAAATGCAATGAGAGAAAGACAGGAATATGTTTAAAAGTCATCAGTGGCTATGAAAGTCTGAATTAGCTTTCATGTGGCTTATGATGATTCTTAGGTGACTGTGGCAGCCCACCTGTCTCGGGAGAGACTCTTATTAGGGGTAGGTTGAGTAAGGGAAGTTTGTGGACCAGTAGGCTCCAGAAACTATGTCAGGAATTGTTACCTTCCCTTCTGGGCCCCTTCGCTCCCACCTCCTTTCTGGGCCAACTCCCTGATCTGTTAATAGATTCATTGGCATAAACCTCTCAGTGTCTTGCCAACAATTACATATAGATACAGACGGTGCATGACTTACAGTGGTTCGACTTATGATTTTTTGGTTTCAAGATGGTACAGAAGTGACATGCATTCCGTAGAAACTGTACTTTAAGTACCCATGTAACCATTCTGTTTTTCTTTTTCAATATAACATGCAATACATTACATGAGATATTCAACACTTTATTATAAAATAGGCTTTGTGTTAGGGGATTCTGCCCGACTGTAGGTTATGTTCGGAGCACATTTAAGATAGGGTAGGCTAAGGCTATGATATTCAGTAGGTTATTGTATTAAATGCGTGGTTTTTTTGTGCGTGTTTGTTTGTTTTGAGATAGACTTTCACTCTCATCGCCCAGGCTGGAGTGCAATGGCACAATCTTGGCTCACTGCAACCTCCATCTCCCTGGTTCAAGGGATTCTCCTGCCTCAGCCTCCCAAGTAGCTAGGATTACAGGCGCCCACCACCACGCCCTGCTAATTTTTGTATTTTTAGTAGGGATGGGGTTTCACCATGTTGGCCAGGCTGGTCTTGAACTCCTGACCTCAGGTGATCCACCCACCTCAGCCTCCCAAAGTGCTGGGATTACAAGCATGAGCCACTGTGACCGGCCCTTAAATGCATTTTTGACTTATGATATTTTCAATTTGTGATGGGTTTATCTAGATATAATCCCATTGTAAGTCAGAAAGCATCTGTGTTTTGTTTTTTTTTTTTTTAATCTGCCCTTAGTGTTCATTCCCCCTGGAAGTTGGGAAAGTAACCTTAGATGGACGAGGAGAGGGAAATTCATTTATGTTAGTTATGGCCTCCCATCTTAATGCTGCTCTCTTCTCAGAGGCATGTGGTTGGCCATGCCACTTCCTCTCCTTCTTCGCCTGCTGTGGGATATCCTTGATCCTGAGATTCTAAAGGCCAACAGGTGGCTTCTGACTATGCTTTGCAAAATGTTTCCAAGATTGGTTTTTAGTGAAGACCATTTATTCTCTGAAGACACCAACATCCTCAGCTGGAGTGAGAACAGGGTTTCTGAGAGCTTGCCCTGAGAATGTCAGAGCCTAAAGCCTGGTGTTCTTAGAAACCACCATCCAGGATGGAAGCTCAGGGATTGACTGGGGTCAAGCCATAGGGGATCTAAAAGCAACTCTCACGGCCCTTCATCACCTGCCGATTCCCTGCTGCTGATACTCAGGTCCTGGTCTCAACAAGGGGACCATGGAGAGAAAGTGTGTTCCCACAGGCTGAGGGGCCCCTCTGCGAGTATGGTAGGAAGACTCACTACTTTTTCTTTATAAGCCAGCTTTGGCTCTGGTCTGAGATGAGAGAGGAGATTATTGCTACCAGAAGAGGAGATCAGGAATCTCATTATCAAAGTAATCCAGCTGCTGTGTGCTGAAAGACCTGTTCCTCCTGTCAGCCTGAGTACATCTATATGTTCCTCCTTGGCTTCACAGGCAGGTCTCTGCCAATGGAAATGGTATCTTGACATATTTATAACAGTAATCAGCATACTATTCTTTTATGTTTGCATAGTCTGACTCAACTTTGAAACCTCTTTTACATGCCTGATGTTATTGACTCTTCCCTATAGCGCTGGAGCGGGGAGGTACCGCTAACCTCAGAGCATGGACATTCTGGAAGGAGAGCCGGGATTTGGACTCCAGCTCTTGGATGTCAGTGCTCCTTCTATAGATTACAGCTTTCTAACGTCTGTATATGGTTGCCAGTAAGGAAGGTAGTTTGTCTGGGAATTGGAAAACCATTTATTATTATTATTATTATTATTATTATCTCCTCTCCATATTAAAGGCAGTGTTGGAATGCTCATTGTGTGTAATACCCTGCTTGAAGAACTTCACACTTAACCTTCACAACCAACAGTAAGAGGAGGCCTATCATTAGTCCCATTTGTCAAAGTCACCCACGAGATCCTACCAGGGAGATGAAGAAATGTGGGCCACATGAGACACCTGCCCTGAATGGCACGTGGTTCGGTACAACCACACCTCAAGAGTGCTGTTCGAAGGCCACTGTGGCACCGAGGATGTATCGAGTTGCCCACTTGGGCCTGTCCTCTTCCACGCTGTGTATGAGCACTTGGAAGAAGATTGGCGTTGATGGCAGGCTGATCGAGTTTTCAGGTGGTAGATTTGGGAGGGAGAGCAGGTTATGTTAATGAATCAGAGTCCAAAAAGATCTCAACAGACTGGAGCAGTAGACTGAATCCAACAAGATGACATTTTTAAAGGATACCTGTGGATTTGCAGCTTGGCAGCAAAATGTGTGAAATAAAACTTAGGGATGAGGCAGCTATCAGAAATAAAAAATCTAGATTGGATCTCTGGCTGCATTAATAGGAGAATAATGTCCAGAACAGATCTGTAGGAGCTGGTCAGACCCCATCTGTAATGCTCTCCCTTCTGAGTTCCATGGTCTGTGAAGAAAGAACAAGAGGAGCCAAGAGAACCGAGATCAGGGAGTAATGAAAATGATGCTTTGTAAGGAATAGTTTAAGAAGACATCTCAGGGTGTTTAGCCTGAGAGAAGGAAGTTTCAAGGAACAAACATTTGGCAAGATGTTCCATGGAAGGGGGATTAGACTGGTTCATAGTGACTCCCACAACACAGACATGGGATTCATGAGTGGTCATTACATGGGAGCTTGGCATAAAGGAAAACTCTCCAACAGTCGGGACTGAACTCGGGAGGTGCCACTAAACTGGCACACCACTTACCTGGCTCACCGCTTATCTGGCACACTGCTTGCCTGATGCACCACCCTAGATGGAGCCTGCAGTGAAGCCATGCCTGGCAGCCCCTGGGCAGGAGTGTGGATGAGCGACTGCACTCCTGGAGAAGGGGGCCTGCAGAGAATGGTTACCTGTGGGGTTTTTCTTGCCTGTTGAGAGTCTGTTAGTCCCAACTTCAAGGTCTAAGACCTGAGTCCATGGGAGAATGATGATTCCTTTATGGAAATGGCGGCTGTATCAGGGATGAATGATCAGGTTGGCAAAAGGAAGAGCTGTGCCTCAGTGTCCCATTTGTAAATAGCTAGTGGAGCCTGTGTTCGTGTGTGTGCATGTGCGTGTGTTTGTGTGTGGCGGCATTGGTAGTGGTGGTGGTAGTTGTTTGAATTCAGAGGGTTTTTTTTGTTTGTTTTGAGACGGAGTCTCACTCTGTCACCCAGGCTGGAGTGCAGTGGTACAATCTCAGCTCACTACAACCTCCACCTCCCGATTCAAGCGATTCTGCCTCAGCCTCCTGAGTATCTGGGATTACAAGTGTGCACCACCGCGCTCGGCTAATTTTTGTATTTTTAGTAGAGACAAGGTAAGGGTCACCATGTTGGCCGGGTGGGTCTTGAAATCCTGACCTTAAGTGATCTGCCACCCCGGCCTCCCAAAGTTCTGGGGTTACAGGCGTGACCCGCTGTGCCTGGCCCTGAATTCAGGTTTTCTTTATTTTATGAAGTTAGGGCACTAAAACCAAAACAACACCCCCTAAAGAGTAACAAAGCACCACAACCAATCTATCTTCATTATCAATACGTAAAGGAGATCCTAACACAGAAACGTAGGGAGGACATTAAACTCAGAAAAATCTGTATATACATGTGCATGTATATGCATGTGTGTGTTTATGTATCACATTGTTTAAGACAAATTAACACTTCTTTGTGGACCCAAATTGGTAGCATTAGCATTTGGGAACTGCTGTCTTAGACTGCCTGTTTGCTGTATCCTGCTGGCTGCCTTAATTACCTTAATTTAAAAATTACCTCCTTTAAGTGATTTCAGAAAGGGTTTTAAAGGTAACTCAGTTATCTTGAAACTAATTGTTCTGCTGTAGATTATCCTTGCTCTTACTTTCTGCAGGCTTTTTTAAAATTTGGATGGAATTCACAAAACATAAAGCTAACTGTTTTAAACTGAACAATTCAGTGGCATTTAGTACATTGGCAGTGTTGTGCAACCACCACTTCTATCTAGTTCCAAAATGTTTCATCACACTCCAAAATAAAACCTCATACCCATTAAGCAGTTATTCCCCCTCCCCCACCACATACAGCCCCTGCTAATCACCAATCTGCTTTTCGTATCTGTGGATTTACCTATTCTGGACATTTCATTTAAATGGTATTATACTATACATATATCTGACCTTTTGTGTCTGGCTTCTTTCATTTACCATCATGTTTTTGAGACTCATTTGTATTGTAGCGTGCATCATGCTTCATTCCTTTTTATGGCTGAGTATTCTTTTATTGTATGTATGTAGCACAATTTTTGTTTATCCACTCATCCATGGATGGGCGTTTGGGTTGTTTCCAATTTTTTGGCTCTTATGAATAGAGCAGCTATGAACATTTGTGGACATGGATTTGTGTGAGTATCTGTTTTCAATTCCTTTGGATATATACCTAGGAGTGGAATTTTGGTCCATACGGTAATTCTATATTTAACTTTTTTATTAAAAAATTAATTGTGGTGAAATATGCTTAACATGAAATTTACCCACCTTAATTTTTAACGTACAGTTCTGTGGCATTAAGTATCTTCACATTGTTATGCAACCATCACCACCATCCTCTCCTGAACTCTTTGTTTTTTGTTTTTTGTTTTGAGACAGGGTCTAGCTCTGTCACCCAGGCTGGAGTGCAGTGATCTCGGCTTACTGCAACCTCCGCCTCCTGGGTTCAAGCCATCTTTCCACCTAAGCCTCCCCAGTAGCTGGGACTACAGGTGCACACCACCACGCCCAGCTAATTTTTGTATTTTTTGTAGAGAAAGGGTTTTGCCGTGTTACTCAGGCTGGTCTCAATCTCCTGAACTCAAAGGATCCTCCTGCCTCGCCCTATCAAAATGCTGGGATTACAGGTGTGAGCCACTATGCCCAGCCCTCTCCAGCCCTCTCCTGAACTCTTTATCTTGCAAAACTGAAACTCTATACCCATTGAACAATAACTCCCCATTCCTCCTCCCTTGCAATCCCTGACAACCAACATTCTGTCTATGAATTTGACTATCTCGAGTACCTCATATAAGTGGAATCATACATTATTTGTCTTTTTGTGACTGGATTATTTCACTTAGCATAGTGTCCCCTAAGTTTGTCCAGGTTGTAGCATGTGTCAGAATTTCCTTTTTATGGCTGAATCACATTCCATTATAGGATTCTCTATTTATTCATTGATAGACACTTGAGGTTGCTTCCACCTTTTGGCTATTGTGAGTAATACTGCTATGAATGTGGGTATACCCACATTTGAGATACCAATTATTTTGCATATATATCCAGAAGTGATATTGCTAGATCGTGTGATCATGTGCTGACTCTATTTTTAATTCTTTGAGGAACCGCCATACTCTTCTTCATAGTGGCTGTACCATTTTACATTCCCACCAACAGGGCACGAGGGATCCAACTTCCCCACATCCTCACCAAGACTTGTTATTTTCATTGTTTGTTAACAGCCATCCCAGTGGGTATGAAATGATACCTCACTGTGATTTCGATCTGCATTTCCCTAATGACTGGTGACTGGCGTCATTAGTGGGCACCACCACACCCAGCTAATGTTTGTATTTTTAGTAGAGACGGGGTTTCAACGTATTGGCCAGGCTGGTCTCGAACTCCTGACCTTGTGATCCACCCACCTCAGCCTCCCAAAGTGCTGGGATTACAGGTGTGAGCAACCGCGCCCAGCCCTTTGCCCATTTTTAAATTAGATTGAGCCTGCCTGTTTTTGTATTTAGAGTTACGGTTCTAAACTTGCTGCTCTTCAGAAGCTAGAGTAAATATTGCATTTTATTATCCTAAGCCACACGTTTGCTGAGAACTTAGGCTACCTCAGGTGTAAGGCTACCAAGAGCCTACACGAGCACCTGAGATGATGAGGGAGAGCAGGGCTGCAAGAGGCAGGGGCCAATGCTCTAGAAGGTCCAGATTGCTCTGGGAGAGCTGGCCCAAGAGCAGCTGTTCCCATCTCTGTCCTCCAGGTCATCCTGGAACTCTTTGCAGAGATACTAACAAAGCAACTCACGTTTGTCTCTGGAAAGACTCAGGTTCCAAGGCCTCGGGCCTGCCCTTTCATCTGTGTTTCTTCTAAGCATTGCAACATCCAGCAGGCCTCTACTCCACAGTCCCCTGGGTGAGGGGAATGTGCCTAGGGGCCCTTGACCTGCTAGCCTGGGATCAGGGAACAACGCCCACAGCCTAACTCTTGGGAACAGACAATCTCCAGCCAAAGCTGCAAATGACTGAAAACGAGGGCTGGTCAGATGGGTGGTCAGTTTATATCACCTCGACACCCCCCTGCTACATTCCAAACAAATGGAACTGCTTTGCCAGCCAGCACAAGTCCCTCTCAATCTGAAACTCATGAATTCTCCTCAATTCTGGGAAGGAACTCTCTCAACAAGAGGGGAAAAGGAAGCCAAGAACCCAGAAGTCCAGTTATGTTCTCCCTGAATAATTCTCCCACGGGGGACTCACTGTCTCTGGCTTTGGTTATGTTTTCAAGTGGCTGAAGGGATGGTCCCCACAGGAGACCATCTTACGTAGGCAGTCTTTATAATGCCCTCTCTAATCTCTCTAATGCCTAGTAGGCTCTGCCTAGCTTGTGTGTGATGAGAGGAAGCATGTGAGCATGACGTGAGGGAGTGCTGTCTCCCCACAGTCCAAAATTCTCTAGGAAATTCATACTTCTGAGTCTTGGAAAACTTTTGTATCTTAAAGGTTTAATTTTTTTTTTTACTAAAAGGCATGTACCCCTTAGCTAAGGTTGATTTAATATTCATCAGGTAATAACCAGGTTTTACAAAGAAATGTTGGATGCCACGTAGTAGAAGATAAAGATGCGTAAAACATACTTTGCCACTGTTTTTTTTTAATTGAGGTGAAATTTGCATCACAGAAAATTAACCATTTTAAAATGTACAATTCAGTGGTATTGAGTACATTCACAATGTTGTGCAACCATCACCCCTAAAGAAGACCCTGTGCCCATTAAGCAGTCACTCCCCCCGCCTTCTTTTCCCAGCCTGCCCCTGACAACCACAAGTCTGCTTTCTGTCTCTATGGTTTTACCTATTCTGGATATTTCATATAACGTGTGGCCTTTGTGAACCATTGTTTTGGTAGGCATTCTCCCCCCTCCAAATCTACTGTCCTTGGCCAAGATCAGGGACTAAACTTTCTAAATATCCAGAATGAATGAAATCTCTCTGCTTAAATCAATAGTTCCAACAACCGACAAAAGTATTTTCCAATCATTATAATGACCTCTCTACTCTCTCTAAGGCATAGTGCTAGGTAATGAAGTGGACTCTGCCTATCAGTATGGACAGGCCCTGAGTGAAGGGGGAGTGGGAAGGCCTGAGGTGTCTTCAGGCTGCCTGGGGACCCGGGACCCAGGCCAGACAGACAGCAGCTCTGGGGCTGCGGGAAGGCCCAGCCCTGCACACACAGCGCCGACTCTGATACTCCTCTGAGGAGCCTGCTGCCTCCGACCACACCTTGTGTGTGCGGTTCAGGAATACCCAAGTTCATCTGCCAAATTCAGGATACAACCCTGACTGTTCCGGGCTTTTCTTTCTGCCTTTCCCTAATCTCGTCTGGGCGTGCTCTCTTAAAGGGGAAGTGGTGCGTTCTGACTGGCCAGGGCCCTCATCCAGGAGCCAGGAAACATCTACTACCACGAGTCGCGTTGCCCAGCGTGTCACTGGCTCAGCCTCCTTATCCGAACGGCAAGGCAGCCTCCCTGGGATGTGTAAGTGTGAGCGCAGGGCACGAGGGCCACACAGGATGGCGTGGGGCTGGGCGCAGGTCACGGAACAGAGATCCTGGCAGGCAGATCATGCTGGCAGCCCATGAGCCATTTAGCAAGATGAGTGTTAGCATAGACAGTGCTCTCGGTCTGTGGGCTGGAGCTGGAGCTGAGACAGGGTTGAGGCGGGGAGCGGGGAGAGTAGCTGCCTCAGAAAGAGGTCAGGAGTAGGAGGCTGGGTTGGGGACCAGTCTATTTTGAACAGCCCTTCTGGAGGCACCAGCCTCCGGCCTGAGAAGGAGTGGAGTGGAAAATTTTCTAGCACACCTTTCAGAGCACCGGGAAGCCAGCTGCAACGAACCTTCCCGGTGTGTCAACCCCACCGCCCCACGTTTATGTCCGTGTATTATCTACTCAGTGCACTTATCTACTCAGCCATTGTGTTTCTTTGTTGTTTTTATTTGTACTTTGTGTTAAGACATGTTCAGGGTCCTTTCTATTTAAACTGTACAAATTGCTTGAAACTAGCGCCCTGGTTTTTTCCTTCTTTCCTGTCCACGATGGTCCTTGTCCAGTGCGTGCACACTGCAGGCCCTGAATCAACGCAGGCGACTGGCCCACAGGTGGACTGACAGGCTCACTAGGATGCTGGGCAGCATGTCTGGCTGGTTTCTAGCTAGGGGTCTGTTTCCTGTGTGCCCAGAGAAATAAAGGGGAAAAAGCACACCCATTCACACACACAGTCAGTTCCTAACTAAATGCCACAAGTGAGTGACTGGTGGCAGGAAAATAGACCCTTTGCTGTGTTTTAGGCCCCTTTCTGTCCTGGGTTTTTGTTTGTGTGGTAGTGATGGTTGATCTTAAATCATGTAAAAAGTTTGTTTTCACCAAAATAACTCAGACCTTTTGCTTCTAAAGAAGGGAGAGAGAAGGGGGCCAGAAAGGAAAAAAAAAAAAAAAAAAAAAGTATGTGTCTCTGTACGCATATGTTGACAGGGCATAACCACACCCTACTTCAAGACAACTTCCTGTTTGCCGCTGCCAACTGCCACTCCAAGGAGAACAGAAATGGTTCCGTTATTAGTGGCTGCTGTGGGACCACGACAGTCTGTGGGGTGAGTGGCTCTGAGCGACACCATGAGCTTAGCAGTGAGTGGAGACTTTTCACCTTCTCTTGTAAGAGACCATGGCCCTGTGCTGTTGAAAGTAGACACTGGTACAGATAGAAATAAAGCAGTGGTGGCCTCTCTTATCAGTCTGTGGTCTTTAAACAGTGTGCTCCCATAGGATTCTTGTAAGTGGAATAATTTAATTCAGGGGCAGGGATAAGGCTGAGAACTGCCTACTGAGGAAAGCTACTACCTGTGTGTGTGTTTTTAATGGACATTGTCATGTATCAGGGGAACTTATGTTAAGCACTTCCCATGAGTTGGCACTGTGGTAGCCACCTTCCGCATGTTATCAATCCTCCCAACACCCATTTATTCCACAGTGAATAGAGTAAGTGCTCTTGAGGGCAAACCCTGTGCTAAACGCTGGAGATAAAAGAGTAAACAGGACACCTGCCCTCCAGGTGTGTCCAGGCACAGGACACTTAGACCAGTAAACCAGTAATTACAGCGTGTGATGTGCGCTAAGATGAGAGACTCAGTGTGCTCGAGCACCTGTCCTGTTCTAACTCCATGATGTGGGTATTACTGTCCCCATTTTACAGGTAAGGAGACTGGAGCTCAGGGGGTTAAGTTATTTCCCCAAGTCCCAGAGCTAATGAGTGACAGAGCTGGGATTTGAGCCCAGATCTTTCTGATTCCAAAGACAGCAGTGTTTGGTCCGCATTTCCAGTGACTCCCAAAGCTCATGGAGCATGAAAATCACCTCAGGACCTTTTAAAAAATCACAGATTTGGGGTCCCCTGGCCCTGCTGTCCAAAAGTTAAGAAATGGCTGCTGCACTGTGTGTTCTCTGATGTGGAAGTGCAGCCTGGCACCTGCTCTGCCTCCTGCAGCCAGGATCCTCCCTCCACGGGGCCTGGCAAGCCATGAGGCCTTAGCTCAAGGCACCAGGGCAAAGGCCACTGATGCTGCTTCAAGACAGCGTTGGGAAGATTCGGTCCAGCTGTTCAGGTATTTTTATTTATTTATTTTAAAATTTCAGCTTTTAGATTCAAGGGGTACATGTGCAGGTTTTTTGGGGTTTTTTTTTTTTTTTTTTGAGATAGAGTCTCACTCTGTCACTCAGGCTGGAGTGCAGTGTCGCAATCTCGGTTCATTACTACCTCCACCTCCCAGGTTCAAGCGATTCTCCTGCCTCAGCCTCCCAAGTAGCTGGGATTACAGACACATGCCACCACACCTGGCTAATTTTTGTATTTTTAGTACAGACAGAGTTTTCCCATGTGGGCCAGGCTGGTCTTGAACTCCTGACCTCAAGTGGTCCACCCGCCTCAGCCTCCCAAAGTGCCGGGATTACAGGTGTGAGCCACCGTGCCCAGCCATTCTATCAGGTATTTTAAACATTGGGAATCCCAGCTCGTGGATCTTCTCCCCAAGATCCTAGGGTCTGTGGCTCCCCTGTGCCCAGGTCCAGCTGTCTGCCATACGTGTCCCATCAGTGTTTTGGGGGTGATATCAGCTGTGTCATCCTAAGGTAGAATTCAACAGCTTATCTGCAAGCTGGTAGCCCCCAGTTTTCACCAAAGCTGTGGTGACTCCTGTGTTTAAACGCATGTGACTTGTGCGGTGTGTATGTGTGGTTTTGGAGGGGGCTACTCTGATGGAGAAGTTCAGTGCCATACATGTGGAGTCCTTGTCAACCCCTCTGCTACCACTGGGCCCAGACAGTGGGGAGCAGACAGAGCCATAAAAGGCCTCGTGTTATGAAGAGGATCGTGGCTCTGGCTCCAGGTGGAGTCCGGCAGACTCAGGTCCTTTGGGCAGCAGCTTGCCTTCTGAGAGCCACATCCATTCTCCTCCACTCAGAGTGACAACTGTGGCAGTGAGCCAGGATCTGGAGAGTGCTGTCCCCTGACCACAGGAAGCCCTCTGATGACAAAGGTCTAGCAGTGACAGCAACCTATTGTATCATCACTGTAATAACCCAGGGCTCATAGCCCAGTGTCTGGCACATGGTAGGTGCCAAGGAAATGCTAAGAAAAAAAAGAGTGAATGAATGAAATAGGTTTCATTTTAACCCATATTTTTGTCTCCTTCCTGTGTTTGTATTTGCACCTACTTTCTCTTCGCGTTTTCTGCTTAAGGATATGTTAGTGTTTTGTTGTTGTTGTTTTCTGTTTTTATCTTCTTGGATGAACTTAAACAGCTTTAACAAAGACAGAGCCTATTAAGCAATGCATCTTATATCATTCTCTTTTTTCTTCATCATCATGTATTTATCAAGTGCTTTTCTTTTTTTTTCTTTTTTTTCTTTTTTTTTTTTTTTTTTTTTTTTTTTTTTTTTTTTTTTTTTTTTTTGAGATGAGGTCTCGTTCTGTCACCAGGCTAGAGTGCAGTGGCATGATCTCAGGTGACCGCAACCTCTGCCTCCCAGGTTCAAGCAATCCTCCCACCTCAACCTCCCGAGTAGCGGGGATTACAGGCATGCACCACCACACCTGGCTAATTTTTCTGTATTTTTAGTAGACACGGGGTTTCACCATCTTGGCCAGGCTGGTCTCAAACTCCTGACCTCAAGTGATCTGCCCACCTCGGCCTCCCAAAGTGCTGGGATTACAGGAGTGAGCCACCGCACCCAGCCTCAAATATTTTTCTTTAAGTAATGATTAGTCTGTAAATACTATTTGTGCCATTTTGAATTTCCTTGTGAATGTGAGTGTACTATTTTGCATACATTTTCTTAGGTTGAGATAACTCTCTTACCTGTCTCCTACCAATTGCTTTATTATGGATTACTCAGGTTGTTTGTAGTATTTTTTTTTTTAACTGTAGTAAACGGTGCTGAGAATATCTTTGAACTTTTTTTTTCCTTTTGGGATATTTCCTGGAGGCCTATTTTCCAGACTAACATTACCAGATTACCAGATGAAAGGCTATGGATGCTTTTTAGTTCCTGTTATTATCACCAGGTTGCTCTCCAGAAAAATGTAATCCCTTGAAAGTACCGCTGGCAAGGTGTACATGTGCTTGTCTCCCCACAGATTCTATTTCTGTGGTTTTTCCTTTTAGCTAGGCTAGGTGTCTTGTGAGGGCATCGCTGGGGGCTGATGGAAGTATTTCAGGGCCCTGGAAAGCCCCTGGGACTCCCCAGATCCTGCCCAACAGTGGTGATGCCAGAAATTTTCACCTTAGTATAAATGACAAATAGAAGAGGAGGAGGAAGGGGGAATGCCACCACAGGGGAAAAGTTAAAAAGGATCCTAAGTTACATGACTTCACAGCAGCTCTGGAATGGGAAATGCCCTTGTAAGAATCATCCCAGTTGCATTTCTAAAGTGTGGAGGGAAGGGAACGTCCCAGGCAGGGTGGCATGGTAAAAAAGGGCATTGGCTGTGGGGCCGGGCAAGCCTGGGCTTTCCTGCCAGCTGCTGAGGTCTGCGTGACCTTGGTCTTGTTTCACAATCTTGCTAAGCTTTAATTTCCCCATCTGATATCTAAGAAGAAAAAAAATAATAGTAATTTCCCCATCTATAACAAGGCAACTAACGGTATCATACCACATGGTAGGGTTGTTGGGTAGATGAGCTGGTGAGTGAAAAGCAGCTTACACAGTGCCTGATATATAGTAGGTACTCAAGAAAGCCTGCTTTCCCTCCTAACTGAATTAATGTCCATGGGGTGACCAGATGACCAAGAAACCATCCCAGAGCCTAGGGATTTAGGAACTGAGCTGGCGTTGGTGTGAACAGCGTAGACCACAGGCCCACACTCATATTTGTCAAAAGAACTTAGTGCCCAAGATAGTTCATGTTGCCCAGCGGTGGGTAGGAGGTGAAGAGGGGTAAAGAAGACCTAGTATAACCTGTGCTTAAGGAACGCCTCCTCGGCTCCTCAGCCCTGCCATCTTTTAAAGAGGTACTGCAGTCTGAGAAGGGAACGGGCACTCCAGAAAAGCTCACAAGCACTCCTGGCACGGGAACTGCTTGGCACAGCTCTGTCTGCATTCGCAGCCTGTCCTATCACCTGACTTTCCTGTGTCTTCATTTCCTCCTCTGCTGAGCAAGGCTAATTCAGTATCCCCCCTTACACCGTGGCAGTAAGTTTAGTATCTAACTATGATGGTGACAAATGAGACCACAGGCTCAGGTTCTAGCCCAGGCTCCTCCACTTAATAGTCTTATGACTTTGGGCAAGTTTCTCAAATGCAGTCTGTCTCCATTTCCACAGCTGGGGGGAATCGTTACCTCACCAAGCGGCTGTAAGTGCAGCTAGCCTGGCTCCTGGCATGGCTCCCAGTGCCAAGGTGCCAGCCCTGCCTCTCTCTCCAACTCCAGTTTACTTTTGGAAGAAGGTCTCTTGGAAATCAGGGTGTTTATAGGCAGCATCTACGAAAGCAGATTGAACCCACTGATAAGATAGAAGCCAGCTAATGACTTGCCAAGCACCTGCCCTCAAAAGTGGGGGCTGAAGGAGACTCCATGCTGTCAAGGGAGTAAGCCAGGTGCTGGCCTAAGTCCCAGTGTGCTTACACAACCATGGCAGGCCACAAGCGACTGTGCTGCTCAAAGTCTATTGGGAGGGGGTTGGTCCCTTAAAAGCCATATTGGAAAATTCTCAACAAGTTCTTTCTAAAAATGGTGCAGGGAGCCACCTTGAGTATTTGCGGCCGGCTCAGCCATTCATGAGGCATCTGTGCTAAGGTTTTAAATACAGGACACTGATGCTGCAAGTATGAAAATATCTCTATGAATAAGCGTATGGGGAAGGGAGCACTCTGAATTTTTACTGAAATGGAATTGCCTGAGGACCTGATGGATTTTATCTTCAGAGAGTGAGGGGAGCAAACTGGAGACACCAGGGCTCCCCGCGCCTATCAGATTTTTGGGATGCTGACAGCTGGTGTCTGCAAGCTCCCTGCTTGGCTGATCTCCAGGACTGCCCCTGGAGTTGCACCTGGATGTTTAAGGAGGCTGTGGGGAAGCAGGTGGTCTTGAAACAGTCCGTTGCTGAGGCCTTGGCCTGGACTTCCTGTGGTGGAAATGCACAAAAGTAAAAGAATTTGGCTTTTCATTTCTCTGGTACCGGGGCCCCCCAACTCTTTATGACTGAGGTCTTAGGCAATGGTATGAGCTGCTGACTGGCAGCTGCCAGCTGCCTAACACCTAAAAGGTGTTTCTTCCTCTCCCTAAGGGAGTCAGGTGCCCTGCTGAAATGCCCACAGGCGGTGGGAAAGGAGAGATCCCACTGGCTCTTTCAGACTCCTCCTATCCGTAGCAGAATCTTCCAGGATTCCAAGGTGGTAGAGCCCAGAGTTAAGACAGGGGCCCTGAAAACATCCCCAGATCTGATGTTTTCTAGCTCTGTGACCTTAAGCAACTCATTGTATCTCTGAGCCTCAGGAATTATACCTCAAGGAAATAATTCTAAGTCACTTTTTAAATCAGTTTTTTAAAAGACAAATAGTGGATCGACAGTAAGAGAATAGCTAAATAATCTACAGCACATTAATGATTGAATATTACCTAACGGTTTAAAATGGCAAGTATGTGGGAATTTGATATGTATATACAGAATAATGTTAGTTGACAAGGAATAGTCCAAAATATCCATTGATTCAGCTTTGTTAATCAAACTTACCTGTAGAAAAGAGAAACTAGTAGTGCCTTTCTTTTTTTGGGGTGGGGCAGGGGGACGGAGTCTCACTCTGTCGCCCAGGCTGGAGTGCAGTGCATGATCTCGGCTCACTGCAGCCTCTGCCTCCCGGGTTCAAGTGATTCTCCTGCCTCAGCCTTCCGAGTAGCTGGGATTACAAGCGCCTGCCACCACACCCAGCTAATTTCTGTATTTTTAGTAGAGACCGGGTTTCACCATGTTGGTCAGGCTAATCTCGAACTCCTGACTTCGTGTTCCGCCCGCCTGGCCCTCCCAAAGTGCTGGAATTACAAGCGTGAGCCACCACACCTGGCCGTGCCTCTCTTAAGGTATTGTAAGAATGAAATGCTATAAGGTAAATCAAGTGTTTAGAAGAGTGCCTGGCACATAAGAAAAAAATTTTTTTTTTTTTTTTTTTTTTTGGAGACAGGGTCTCGCTCTGTCACTCAGGCTGGAGTGCAGTGGAAAAATCTCAGCTCACTGCAGCCTTGACCTCCCAGGCTCAAGCGATCCTCCCACCTCGGCCTCCTAAGTAGCTGGGACTAAAGGCGCACACCTGGCAGATTTTTTTAAATTTTTTTTTTAGGAGCAGGGTTTCACCGTGTTACCCAGCTAGTTTTGAACTCCTGAGCTCAAGCAATCTGCCCACCTCAGCCTCCCAAAGCGCGGGGATTACAGGCGTAAGCCACTGTACCCACCTGAAAAATCTTAAACTATTATTACTATTGATCAAAGGACAGAATGGGTGAGAGCAGAGGTTGCTGGTTCAAGATCATTCACTGAGGTTGTTATTGATGTATTGAATACTTAATTCTGCACAGGTGTTCTGATAGTGATTGTCTGTTTTCCCTTCAGCAGGTGAGTGGTGCTTATATTCAGTATTAGCACAATAGATTGGTTTGGTCTTTCTGTCACATGGTCTGGAAAGCAATATGTAGCAAGAGCTATAAAGCTGCAGCCTTTCACTTTGGGAATTATAGCTCAAGGAAATAATTCTGAATCACTTTTTAAATAAATCTTTTTTTTTTTTTGAGACGGAGTCTCACCCTATTGCCAGGCTGGAGTGCAGTGGTGTAATCCAGGCTCACTGCAACCTCTGCCTCCCGGGTTCAAGCAATTCTCCTGCCTCAGCCTCCTGAGTAGCTGAGATTACAGACACGTGCCACCACGCCCAGCTAATTTTTGTATTTTTAGTAGAGACGGGGTTTCACCATGTTGGCCCGGATGGTCTCGATCTCTTGACCTTGTGATCCACCCACCTTGGCCTCCCAAAGTGCTGGGATTACAGGTGTCAGCCACCATGCCCAGCCAAATCAGTTTTTTTTTTTTTTTTAAAGATAAATAGTAGGTAGACAGCAAGAGAGTAGCTAAATAATCTGCGCCATGTTAATGATTGAATATTACCTAACAGTTTAAAATAGCAAGTTTGTGGGAATTTGATATGTGTATGTAGAATGTTAGTTGACAAAGAATAGTCCAAAATATCCATTGATTGCAGTTTTGTTAATAAAGCTATATGCATTAACAAAGACTAAGAAAATTTAGAGGAAAGTGCTCTTTTTCTCTAGAATTGCTTAAGTATTAAATATTTTAACAATGAGTGAGGGATATAATGTACTACAAATTCCTTCTGGGCAGGGCAAATGGAATTAGAATAATTATAGGGATCTACCTTAGGCAGTCCCTTAATCAAAACATAGAAAGACATGATTAAGCCTCAAGTGGGTGAAGGCTTGTATCCGAATGATTGTAATGTACAGCAGGAGAGCTTCACTCAGAGAAACCTCACCTGCACAGCAGCATCTTTTTGCAAGAGATAAGACCCTGCCTTCTTCTATCACTAACCTAACCCGCCTCCTCACCAACACAGAACTGTGTAAGTCCACTACAGGCAGGTCTTCATAGACTAGAGAAACAAAGATTGAATAGGTCTTTTTGTAAAATCCACTCACTCTGCCCTACCTGGGACATCAGTTCTACGCATTTTCAAAAGCTTAGCTACAGCTCACCTCCAGAATGAACCCCTGACCACTGACTCTATTGGTCCCTCCACTTTAATTTTTTTTTTTTTTTTTTTTTGAGACGGAGTTTCGCCCTTGTTGCCCAGGCTGGAGTGCAATGGTGTGATCTCGGCTCACTGCAACCTCCACCTCCTGGGTTTAAGCAATTCCCCTGCCTCAGCCTCCCGAGTAGCTGGGATTACAGGCATGCGCCACCATGCCCAGCTAATTTTGTATTTTTAGTAGAGACAGGGTTTCCCCATGTTGGTGGTCTGTCTGGTCTCAAACTCCCGGCCTCAGGTGATCCACCCGCCTTGGCCTCCCAAAGTGCTGGGATTACAGGCGTGAGCCACCGCGCTGGGCCTTTAAATTCTTATATGACCTTTCTTACCTGCACTGGTAGGGGGCAAGCTTGTTCCCATACCTCAAGGGTTGTGAGAGCCCTTCTGATTTAATTCAGTTTCACAAGTAGGAAATACTGCTTTCACCTATTTATTACAATACAAAATCACACATCAAACAACCAAAAAAACTTATATTAAGGGCAAAGGGCTGCCTTCAGGTTTTAATTAATATTCCTTCATTGCAACTTGTTCTTTCAATTGACAATTTAAGGCAAGTTTCTGAATCTAAAATATGAAACCAGGCATGGTGGCTCACACCTGTAATCCCAGCAGGTGGATCACTTGAGGTCAGGAGTTTGAAACCAGCCTGGCTAACATGGTGAAACCCTGTCTCTACTAAAAATACAAAAATAAGCCAGGCGTGGTGGTGCGCACCTGTAATCCCAGCTAGTCAGGAGGCTGAGGCAGGAGAATTGCTTGAACCTGGAGATGGAGGTTGCAGTGAGCCAAGATCACGCCACTGGACTCTAGCCTGGACAACAGAGCCAGACTGTCTCAAAAAATAAAATAAAATATGAAACCAAGAAAAAAGCTTATCCACTGATACAGTTGTTTTGTGGGCCAGATGTGGTAGCTCACCTGTAATCCCAACACTTTGCGAGGCCAAGGCAAGAGGATCTCTTGAGCCCAGGAGTTCAAGACCAGCCTGGCAACATAGAGAGACTTTGTCTCTGCAAAAAAAAAAAAAAATGTTTTCAGAGAGAGTCTTGCTCTGTTGCCCAGGCTGGAGTGCTGTGGTACAATCACAACTTGCTGTAGCCTCCACCTCCCAGGCTCAAGCAATCCACCCACTTTGGTCAGCCAAAGTGCCGGGATTATGGGCATGAGCCACCATGCCTGGCCTTACCAAAAAAAAAAAAAGTTTTAATTAATAATTAACCAGGGCCAGGCGCAGTGGCTCATGCCTATAATCCCAGCACTTTGGAAGACCGAGACAGGCAAATCACTTGAGGCCAGGAGTTCAAGACTAGCTAGCCTGGCCAACATGATGAAACCCTATCTCTACTAAAAATATAAAAATTAGCCAGGCATGATGGTGCATGCCTATAATCCCAGCTACTTGGGAGACTGAGATCTTGAGAATCTTCAGCCTTGATTCTCCCAGGCTCAAGAGAATCGCTTGAGGTGGAGGTTGCAGTGAGATGAGATCCTGCCACTGCACTCCAGCCTGGGCCACAGAGCAAGACTGTCTCAAAAGATAATATTAATTAGCCGGGTATGGTGGCACATGCCTGTAGTCCCAGCTACTCAGAAGGCTGAGTTTGGAGGATCGCTTGAACCTAGAAGGCAGAGGTTGCAGTAAGCCATGATCGTGCCACAGCACTCTAGCCTGGATGACAGAGATTTTTTTCTGTCTCAAAAAAAAATTTTTTTTCTGTAAATTTAGCAGCAGAATGTGTCAGCCAGGACCACTAACGAGAATTCTTTTAGAAGGTGATTGTAGAATCACTGGCCTGGCCCATTTATTTTGTCCTTCGTGGCACCCTTCCTTGTGATTTATCTTTGTTTACTTGCATAATTTTTAACCCTTAGTTTAGCAAAATAAAATGTATCTTCATTATTCAGGTTTATCTCCCCACCTAAACCAAGAAATATTTCTGTAAATCCCACACCCACCCACCACCAGCTTTGAGTAAGTGATAGCAAAGGAGTGAATGAAGACTGCAGAAAAATCTAAAGCAGTAATGGTAAAAATCAAAATCTTATTTTCATATTGGAAGCCTCTGCCGAAAAAGAAATTGCTAAACAAGACATTTCTGAGAGGCAGAAAGTCGATAGACTTGAAGTTAGGAGACTTGGTTCTAGTCTCAGGATTGTCGCTAACTAGCTTTAACCTGAAGGCTGGCAACTGATAACCTCATCTATCAGAAAGATCATACTAGTTGACTTCTAAGATCCAGTTCTAACCTTCAGTGATTCTAAGTTCTGCATTTTCTAATTTCCTGGCTTCGAATTTTATTCACCTAGTTTCCTGCCTTCCTGAGAGGCAGGTAGGCCCATGTACTCAGTGCAGAGGCACGCTGATTCTTGAGTAGCCCTGACATTGGCAATCACCTTACCTCGGCAATCACCTCACCTCTCTGGGTCTCCTTTGGCCAGTCAGCCGTGAGGAGGGTGGAGACCCCTGGCTGCTTCCTGCCTGTCTCACAGGGGTTGTAAAAGCCTGTACAATTTTACAAAGGATGAATTCCTCCAAGGAAGATCTTGCCTGAGTTAAATTGTTCAATATTTTGGCTGTTGTTACTGCTCTGACATCCAGGAATCATGAGGGATGAGAAGGGAAGGGACAGGTATAAGTATCCCTTGTATTTATGCCGATTGAGTGGAAGGAGGCTTTGAAGCCATCTAGGGACCCACTTCTTTCACAGATAAAGACACAGGAACCAAGGAAGTTTAAGTGGTAAACTGAAGGCCATGAGCCTAATACTGTGTATATGTGGTTGGAGTGGGAGCCCAGGTCTCCTGGCTCCCAGCCCTCAAAACAGAGGCCCCAGAACTAGCTCTTTGTTTTCAAAAGCTTCAACAGGATGGCTTCTGAGAACTAAGCTGTATGCAAAGGTCTACTCTGATTCAATGAGGAAAAAGCACCCTGTAAATTTATTCTGTGTAGGCAGCATATGAGCACTGGTCAAGCAAAAAAACCCAGCAATTGGATGATCCTCAAAAATCTGCTTCCTCCTAATTCCTATTGCATCAGAAGACTAAATTCAGTCTGCTTTGAGACAGCCTGGCAACCCATTGGTACAAGGGAGTACAGAGAAACCCCAGAATCCTGTCGCAGCTGGCCACAGGTGGGAGGCTCGCATCTCCCAGGTCAGGGTGCCTGCAAAAGCAACCAGGAAAGGTGCCCTAATGAGAGAAGCCTAGGCTCAGCTTTGGGCTGGAGAGAGAATGATCTGTCATCTTTGCCTGTCACATTTTGCATTATCAAATTCAGCCAGATTTTCAGATCTGTGATATCTAGTTCAGGAGATCTGTTATAATTTCATTTATTTATTCAACACATGTTAATTAAGCAGTAATTATATGTGAGACATAAGATATCCAGAGAGGACTTAGGGTTTCAGGAAGCTTTGTCTTTTTTAGCGTTTGGGATTCCTTCCTGTTATCATGTACAAAGTTTTTGGGCAGGTGTAAAAGTGCGTTTTGCTGGGGTCTTAAATTTTTATCAGATCTGTTACTCTAAAACGATTAAGAACCCTATAGTGGGTGCACACTAGAACTTTACTTCATGCATCTGCTGTCCTGGTCAGTATCCTCATCCTGCCCATTCAGTCGAAAGCACAGTGGCTAACAGATTATGAACAAGTGAGGCATCTCTGCCCAGAGCTCTGGTATTCTCTGTAGAACCTCAGGAAGTTGTGCTCGCAGGCCCAAGTCCATGCCCCACATTGCAGATTCTGCCTCAAGCGTTGCCATCCTCCTGCATGTGGCCCTGAACCTCTGTGGACCCTGAGGAGGCCATAGCAGGGGTGTCTCGACACTGTCCTCTCAGTCCCGGGACAGCTGCTGGGCCACTTCCTCGCTTGCAAAGTCCCTTCGATTCAAGCCTGCTGGTCCCTCTTACTTTAGTGCTCCTGCAGATTGTCAGGTTCGCGAGTTTCCTGTTTGTTAAGAGTCCTGCCCTGTCCACTGCCCTGATGGACCTGTGGCCTCTGTGTAGCTGTCTAGGAATTGCTTTGGCTATGTGTGGTTATCCCACTGTTCAGGTGAGACCTGGTGTCCCTCTGCTACTCCTGTGGAAGTGGTTTTGCAGAAAGATGGCCTGGTAAATGCCTCCCATGAGAACCTTGATGTTAGTTGAGCATGCCATTTGATACAGAAACCCAGAACATAATTATTGCTAGCTGGTGGAATAGGAGCATATGTCAAGACAAATCGTCTCATCAGAACCTAAGCTTCAGGAATGCCAATGCTGCAGGGAAAGCACTTCTCTCCGCCTGTTGTGTGTTTGAGTGTATGTGAGTGTGTGAGAGCCTCACCTGCTACAGATGCTGTGCTGAGTTCTCTACTTTCTGCCCCTGTAGAGAGAAGACACGGTTCAATGTGTAGACCTTCTCCCTCTCCAGTGTCTCCAGCCTCCAATCCCAGGACATCACTAGTACAGGTGAAAACAAAAGCCTGTCTCAGCGGCCATCACTCTGCCAGCAGCACCTCAAAGCCATTCAAAACGCCCAAAGACAATCTACTTACCTCCAGCAGCAAACAGCACACAGTCTTTCCTGCGAAAGGATCAAGGGATAAACCATGGTGAGTCAGCTGGCTGGCAGCCAGCTGCTGTCTGTCCCCCCTGCTGTTCCTGTCACCATGGGGAAACAGTATTTACTCTCTGGCTTTGTTCCTAGGCATCACATGCAGGAATTTGAGGGACTGAGGAATGAAGGGACAGAAACCCAAAATGATGGAAAAATAAACCTAAATATTAGAGGGCATGTGGGACCTTAAGAGTACCATATGGGCCACGCTCACGCCTGTAATCCCAGCACTTTGGGAGGCTGAGGCGGGTAGATCACCTGAGGTCGGGAGTTTGAAACCAGCCTGGCCAACATGGTGAAACCCTGTCTCTACTAAAAATACAAAAATTAGCCAGGTGTGGTGGCACGCACCTGTAATCCCAGCTACTCAGGAGGCTGAAGCAGAAGAATTGCTTGAACCCAGGAGGCGGAGTTGTGGTGAGCCGAGATCACGCCACTGCACTCCAGCCTGGGTGACAGCAAAACTCTGTCTCAAATATGTATATATATATATACCGTATGCCTGACAGGGGATTTTTTTTGTTCTCTTGAGAGTTGAGCCAAGTTATGTCTAAGAAAAGGGTAACAGGGAAATATTTCTCAGTTCTGCTGCCACCTCTCAATTTTCCACCCCAGTAAAGAGAAGCTCTGGTGTAAAATCAGAAGCACTGACAGTCTGCCTGGTGTGGAGCAAGGCCACAGCCCTACCCCCAACACTGGGTTCCAGGTCCTGTGGAATAGTGGAATAGCCACCAGCAGAGGCAAGTAATTGGGAGCTGACCACGGGAGAAAGAGAGGAAAGCCAAGTAGAAGGTCACCCCTTTGGTGGAGTGGGCTGTGAAAAATCAGAGGCTTTTGGCCAGGTGTGGTGGCTCGTGCCTGTAATCCCAGCACTTTGAGAGGCTGAGGTGGGCAGATCACTTGAGGTCAGGAGTTCAAGACCAGCCTGACCAACGTGGCGAAACCCCATCTCTACTAAAAATATAAAAATTAGCTGGGCATAGTGTTACACGCCTGTAATCCCAGCTACTCGGGAGGCTGAGGCAAGCAGGAGAGTTGCTTCAACCTGGGAGGCAGAGGTTGCAGTGAGCCGAGATTGCGCCACTGCGCTCCAACCTGGATGACAAAGTGAGACTCTTGTCTCAAAAAAAGAAAAAAAAAAATCTGAGGCTTTTAATTCATTTTGTTATCTCAGCCCTTACTAAAAAGTCAGAAAAGGTTGCCTGTGGAAAAGACAGCTAGGAAACCAAACTTAAAACAAGGAAGATGAGTATCTTCAAATGCTGTTGGCACCCAGCTTGGAGTACTTAAGGAACTGGCTTCTGACAGCACCTCTATGCTTATCTTTCAAGCCTTGAGAAGACAGAGAAGGGATAAGTGTGGAGTCCATCTAATTTATGTATTTAAAGAAAAAAAGTGTTCCATTAATTGATGACAGTTAATTGCACTTAAGTTCTTACCTAGGCAAGCTGTAGAGTAAAATCATCCATCAATGGGTTTGTCACTGCACACTGGAAATTATGATGACTTAGTAAAGAGCTAATTATGTCAGATCAATTACAGAGCCTCTTGTGATGGAGTGGAAAGGTGTAGGCATGGCTATGGAGGAGTTACCTGCCATGCAGCTGGGCCTCATGGGCAAGCTTTGTTCTCCTTGGGTTGTTGGGATTGCGGGTCCATCCTGCAGGAGGCTGTAGCTGGTTAGGGAAGACTCAGCCCGAGAGTGGTGGTTGCCCGCCCACTGGCGATGTGAGTCTCCCAGTCACTAACCTGCAATCCGTCTTATCTGTGACCTGAGAATGTGCCTGAGAGTTTATTTACTGGGGCTGCGTGGTGTCCCGATGTAACCACAAGCTCTGGAGTCACTGGCCTGGGCACAAATTTCAGCTGGGTGACCTTGGGCAAGTTATTTGATCTTACTGTGCTTCCATTTCCTCATCTGTAAAGTGGGGCCAATAATAGCTCTATTCCATGGGATTGTTGTGAGGATTAAGTGAGCTAATCTTTATAAAGCAGCAGGCACAGTATCTGGATCATAGTATATATTCAATAAATAATTTAGCATAATGTCATCGTTATTATTACTATATTATCATGTGTACCAAAGGACAGCACTTCCATCCTAGGATAAAGATTGGCAAGTCAAATCTCTCTAAAAAAAAATTAGAGAAGTGGCTCTTCAGACTCAGAGTGAAGATAAAAATGATCAAATAATTTATTCAGAGTCTAGAAATGAGCTACAGAGAAACAAAATAAGGAAAGCCAGGGAAGGAGCACATAAGCCAGGAGGAGACCCAGGGAGCTTGGGGAAGATCATCAATGAACTCTCCTTGTAAAAGAGCAAATGAGAGGTCTCATGTAGCCCCATGGCACCAAAAAGCACTCGCCCAAAAGGCAAACCTTCAGGGAGACCATTGGTTCAAATCATTGTCCACACTCAATCCAGTCCAACTCAACACACACTTCGTAAGACCTGCCACAGTCAAGTCCCCTTCAGCTAGGGGCAAAAAGTGGTTTTGAAAGAATCTGGCTGGGCTCAGTGGCTCACATCTGTAATCCCAGCACTTTGGGAGGCCGAGATGGGCAGATCACAAGGTCAGGAGTTCAAGACCAGCCTGGCCAACATGGTGAAACCTCGTCTCTACTAAAGATACAAAAAATTAGCCAGGCATGGTGGCACGCACCTGTAATCCCAGCTACTCAGGAGGCTAAGGCAGGAGAATTGCTTGAACCTGGGAGGTGGAGGTTGCAGTGAGCCAAGATTGCTCCATTACACTCCAGCCTGGGCAACAGGGCAAGACTCTGTCTCAAAAAAAAGAAAGAAAGAAAGAAAGAAAGAATCTGAAGAAACTAGCCCAGGTCCAGAGATGAGCAACCAAGAGATTTGTAAGGAGAGAGAGCTCGTAGTGAAAAGACTCGAGTGTTCACCTGTGGGAAGAAGAGAAAGGCATGGGCAATTTGCCGTGCCTTCAAGTCGGTAAATATTCTGAGGACAGAACAAGTGGTGTACCATGAATAAGGCCAAACCATGGACTGCAGCGGTCTCCTAACTGTCCTCACCTGCCATCTGCCTGGCTGTCATCCATCTACCCACCACGTCCAGGAACATGTGTCAGGGAAGAGATAGAGTCTCCAAGGCTGGGATGATTTGGCTTTGAGCCTTAGAGGGCTCAGCCTCAGTTCTGAGAGGTATCCCAGAATGCAGCTCCCCAGACTGCAGTTCCCCAGACCTGTACTGAGCTAGGAGTAAGAAAATCAAATTCAAGTCTGGGCCCTGCCTCTAACTTTCTGTGTGTCCTTGAACAAGTCACTTTACTTCTCTGAGTCTCATTTTCAAGCCTGAATATTTTGAAATTCTATATCACAGTCCTATCAAAAATTCACAAGGTTCCTCACTGCCTCCTGAATTAAAGAGTTAGTCCCTCAGCCCAACATAAGGGACCCTCTACAAACTAGCTGCAACCCCCCTAAGTCAATACTGAGTATCCAATACCACCCTATTAGGGCAGATTTCCCCCCATCTCTACCCCTGGTACCTTTGCCTGGAACATCCATCCATCTTTACTCAACATTTAATGAGCACCTATTGTAATACTATGTGTGCCAACTCTATAACAAGCACGGGGGATACACAGGGCCCACTGGTGTCACACAAGCACCTTTGTGCAAATTAGAAAACAGTCTGGATGCAGGCCTGTACCAGGTGGACAGTTGACTAATGGCCTTCATCCCCTGCTTATTTCCTTAGCCAGGCATCCTCTCACAGTGCATAACCTATACAACTGTACACTGCAGCCCTGGGGATACAAAGTTAAGACACAGACATTGTCTTAGGGAGTCTGTAAATAGAAACATAAGCTAACACAGTACAAAGTGATAAGGACTATGAGGTCGGTAGCAAAGGAGAAGGGCACCTAACCCCGGCTGAGGACTCAGAAAGGGTTTTTCAAAAGAGGTTACTTCTCGCCAGGCATGGTGGCTCACACCTGTAATCCCAGCACTTTGGGAAGCCGAGGCAGATGGATCACAAGGTCAGGAGTTCAAGACCAGCCTGACCAACATGGTGAAACCCTGTCTCTACTAAAAATTCAAAAATTATCTGGGTGTGGTGGTGTGTGCCTGTAATCCCAGCTACTCTGGAGGATGAGGCAGGAGAATCGCTTGAACCCTGGAGGCGGAGGTTGCAGTGAGCCAACATCGCACCACTGCACTCCAGCCTGGGCAACAGAGCAAGACTCTGTCTCAAAAAAAAAAAAAAAGGTCACTTCCGCTAAATTCGAAGGACAAATAGTAGGAAGGAGGTAGACAAAGAGAATGGGATTAGAATGGTAAATTTTTAATGTTATGTCTATTTTACCACCAAAAAAAAAAAATTCTAACTAAAAGAGTTGGAAGGATGTCCTAGGCAAAGGGAACAGAATGTGTAAAAGTATTTGCATGTGGGGAGAGGCAGGATGTGAAACTGAGTAAAGGAGTGAGGCCCAGATTATGAAGTTCTGCTGTATGTGTTAAGTTCAGGAATTTGGACTTCACCCTGGAAATTGCAAAGAGGTGTTAAAGGAGCAGTTTTCTAATGTAGTCTGGTCACCTTGACAGCTACGTAAAAGGATGGCTCGGCGGGGGGGTCACACAGGAAGCAGCAAGAACGGTGAGGACGTTGTGTCACCCAGGCGAGGCGTGGTGGCAGCCTGGATCCAGGCAGTGGTGTGTACGGAGGGGCTGGGTGAGATAAATATTAAGGAGGGAAAACTCCACAGGACTTTGGGGCTGGTCATATGTAGGGCTGGAATACAAGCGAAGGCATTAGGACAGCTGAGTTGTGGTCCTGCCACTTCCTCAAGGGAAGGACAGTAAGGGCCAGAGTTGAGGGAGGGAAAGGAAGGATGAGTTCAGCTGGGAAGTCAGTGGATTTTGAAGCATCTAAGAAATATCTACACGTCTCAAAAAAAAAAAAGAAATGTGAGTGGGCATTGAGTGATTGGCACCAGGGGTCAAGAGATAGGTATGGGCCAGGACTATAGAGTCATCAGTGTAGACGTGGGCATGGAAGCTGTGGGTACAGATGGGCCTGCCAGGGAGATATATGGTGTGAGAAGAAGCAGAACAGAGGCCAAGGGTGGTGCTATGCAGGATTGGGACAGGGAAAGAGGAGTCTGAGGGTGCTGGGTCTGCTAAGCCCGGTGTTTCCACAGCATTCAGTCCCCTTCTCTCCTGGCCATAATCGTTACCATTCTTATTGCCCGTGTCACTGGCTACCTTCTCTCGATGCCCTTTCCTCAGTCACTTCCTCCTTGCCAACAACCTGATATGCTATCGCCTTTCTTTTAATCCCCAGAACACTTAATTTTTACCTCACGTGTGACACTTTCTCTGGTCGGCCATAGACTCCACTTCCTGTCTTCCTCCTGCCCAGTAGTTACTGCAGGGCCTCCTGTATGGAAACCTCTCACCAACTCAACAAGCATGGTACTCGCGTCAGTAAATATTTGTCGAATTGAATGAAATGGATGTGACCATTGAAAGGGATTCTAAGATTTCCATTCCTGGAGATGGCTGACCTTTTGTCTAGAATTGTTTAGACTAGCACTATCCAATAGAAATATAATGTGTGACACACATGTTAATTTTACATTTTCAAGCAGCCACATTGGAAAAAAGTACAAAAGAAACAGGTGAAATTAATGTTTTTTTTTTGAGTCAGAGTCCTGCTCTGTCACCCAGATTGGAGTGCAGTGGCGTGATCTCAGCTCACTGCAACCTCTGTCACCCAGGTTCAAGCTATTCTCCTGCCTCATCCTCCTGAGTAGCTGGGATTACATGTGCCCACCACCACGCCCGGCTAATTTTTGTGTTTTCACTAGAGACGGGGTTTCACCATCTTGGCCAGCCTGGTCTTGAACTCCTCGTGATCCGTCTGCCTTGGACTCCCAAAATGCTGGGATTACAGGCGTGAGCCACCATGCCCAGCCATGAAGTTAATTTTTAATAATAGTCATTGGCCAGGCGTGGTGGCTCATGCCTGTAATCCCAACACTTTGGGAAGCCGAAGCAGATGGATCACTTGAGGTCAAGAGTTCGAGACCAGCCTAGCCAACATGGTGGAACCCATATCTACTAAAAATACAAAAAAAAAATAACCAGGCATGGTGGCGCATGCCTGTAATCTCAGCTACACGGGAGGCTGAGGCAGGAGACTTGCTTGAACCTGGGAGGCAGAGGTTGCAGTGAGCCAAGATCCTGGCACTGCACTCCAGCCTGGGCAACAAAGCAAGTGAGAGTCCACCTCAAAGAAAAAACAAAAAAAAGTTATGTGCTGCATAACAGCGTTTTAGTCAACAGCAGTCCCATAAGATGATTATACCATATTTTTACTGTAGCTTTTCTATATTTAGATATGTTTAGACACACAAATACTTACCCTTATATTATAATTGCCTACAGTATTCAGTACAGTCACATGGTGTACAGGTTTGTAATCTAGGAACAAGCGGCTGTACCATACAGCTTAGGTTCAAGCACCTTTTATACCTGACAGGACAGAATCCTGCCCAGACCGGCAAGAAGAGGGTGATCCATTGGAAAAGTGGAACTGCGCACCTTTTTTTTTTTTTTTTTTTTGAGACAGCGTATAGCTCTGTCGCCCAGGCCACTGTGCAGGGGTTTGTGTTAGTTCACTCTACGATATTAGCATGACAAAATCACCTATCATTGCATTTCTTAGAATATAGCCCCGTCATGAAGTGACACATGACTATTTTCTTTAACCTAATATATTCAAAATACTATCATTTCAACATATAACCAATGAGATAGATTACATTATTTTCTTTTCATAAGTCTTCAAAATCCTGTATGTGTTTTATTACACTTACAGCACATCTCAGTTTGGACACTAAATTTTCATCAGAAATATTTGACCCATTTTTAGATTTCATAAAAATGAGAGATTATAAAATAGATTGACACCCAAGTTGTTCTAAATAGACTTAAACATTTTCTAATAACTGAATCAAGGTATCTGTTCTTAAATTTCAATGAACTCAGCTTAAATGAAATTTAAAATCCCATTCCTCAGCCACAGTAGCCACTTTTTTTGTTATCTTTTTTTTTTTTTTGGAGACAGGGTCTCTCTCTCACCCAGGCTGGGGCTGGAGTACAGTGGTGCGATCTCAGCTTACTGCAGCCTCAACCTCCTGGGCTCAAGTGATCCTCCCACCTCAACCTCCCAGGTAGCTGGGACGACAGGCACACACTACTGTGCCTGGCTAATTTTTGTGTTTTTGTAGAGTTAGGGTTTCACCATCTCGATTTCCTGAGCTCAAGGGATCCACCCAACTCAGCCTCCCGACGTGCTGGGATTACAGGTGTGAGCCACAGTGCCTGGCCCCCACAGTAGCCACATTTTAAATGCTTAGTAGCCTGAAGTGGTTAGTGGCTGCTGGATCTAGACACATAGGCCACTGACCCTGGGTGGGACCCTCTGGTTTTTTCAATTCAATGGTGTGTTAATTGGGCTCCTCTAATCTCTTTAATGTAACGCTCCCATCAGGAGTTGCTAAATTCCAGCTCCTTTCTCTCCTTGACCTGGTGCTGCTGGGTCTGTGGTGGAAACAGACCTGGAAGACCTGCATCACGCAGTGCAGAGAACTCCCTGCCCAAGTTCTGTTCCATTGCTCCAAGTGAACTCTGTATCGTCCCCTACTGGCCAAGAAAGCATAAGCAGTGCCAACCCATGCTGGATCGTGGCCCTTAGATTAGATTTAACAGCAGGTTAGGGCCACCCTTTCCAAATAGCTCAAATTCACATGTACAGCAATGAAAACACTACTGTAGAGTTCAGGCTGACCTCCTGGCATTCCAGCACAAGGTTAAATGGTCTGTGGTTTCGTTATTTTCTCCTTTATGTGGCTGAGTAGGTTAAAAAAATAATTGCATTACAAGAAAGGGGGAGGCTGGCGTGGTGGCTCACGCCTGTAATTCCAACACGGGAGGCTGAGGCGGGTGGATCACCTGAAGTTAGGAGTTCAAGACCAGCCTGGCCAACATGGCAAAACCCTGTTCCTACTAAAAATACAAAAATTAGCCAAGTGTAGTAGCGGGCACCTGTAATCCCAGCTACTTGGGGGCTGAGGCAAGAGAATCGCTTGAACCTAGGAGGCAGAGGTTGCAGTGAGCCAAGATCACACCACTGTACTCCAGTGTGGGTGACAGAGCGAGACTGTCTCAAAAAAAAAAAAAGGAAGAAGAAAGGGGAAAACAGAGAGAGCATTGCCATGTTACCAGGTTTGTCCCCTGCAAAACTGCCTGACAGCACTCACAGGCTGCCCAGCATCCCCAGCCCTGCACTCAGCCTCTCAGAGGCCCCTTCCACCGGTTCACTGTCCTGACAGTGGGGACCACCCCTGTGGGAGCCAGAGGTCAGGGGGTACCTGACCACCATCCCACAGTGTTGACATCTATGTAGTTGATGGCAGTGGAGGGAGGTGGGCAAGAAGACTCAGTCCCCACGTAAGAATCAAGAAAGAGTTATGGCTGTTTGGCTTTTTTGAGCTACGATGAGCATTTCAGCCTTTACTTATGAGTCCCCCCGCTCAGCCATGGGACCAGACCCTGGCACAGTGACCAGTCAGCCAGTCTGACTCTCCCAGCTGCTGTCACTTCAGCTACCCTGGTCTGGCCTGGTGAACTGATGGGGAACTGAGACCCACGGATGTGGGCTGAGGTGGGCAGGAGGCAGAGAGGAGGTAGGAGGAGGATTTCCTCCCCTGGATGGCTTGTTGCCTTCTCTTTGGGCCTTATCAACCCACACGTGTGTGTTGAATGCTAAATATGCTCAGCTATTAAAAATGCAGAAGATGAGCCCGCTGCTCCAGGAGGAAAATGAGCCAAAGCAAAAGAAAAATCAGCAGGCTCCCTGGCCTCCTTGTGCGTGCCCTACAGCAGGTGGGGGAGGGCTCCCTCTCCCCAGGTAGGCGGGGCTCCTCTCCAAATGCTTGGAATTACCAGGCGGGTCTTCCCGGAGCAAGTGGGGCTGAGGGAGTGGAAGCGGTCTGGAAGTCTTCCCAGCACTTTATGGAGAGGGAAGCGATCACTGAGAGGCCCTGGCCAGACGCCTGTGGGAGAAACTGGGTGGCTTATCTCTTCCTGCCTGGTGCTGGCATGAACTGGGGGCAAGACCAAGGCTCAGGATTGATGGCTCCCTGAAGACACAGGGAGTCATCTCAGGCTGTGAAATACAAGCAACCCGAGGAGCCGCAGACACTGCAAGGGCCCTACCCCTGTGACTGCCCTGCATTCCTCAGCAGGATTCTTGCAGTCGTCTCTCCCTGGCCTCCTTGCGCCTCACTCTGCCTATCCTCCGGTCTACCCCACACACACCCCCCAGAGTGATGTGAGCCCCTGCTCTGCCCACAACTCTTTGGTGGCTCCCACTTGTTTGCCTACAGAGTAGAAGTTTAACATTTTTGTAATGGACTTCAGAGGGAAGGGATAAGAGAGGGTGGGGAGGTAGACAGACCAGAATATTGAAGCATGTGGGGGCTGCGGGCAGGGTCAGAGTGTCCCTTCCAGGACAGGGAGGCCGTGGGAATTTAAACATCTAAGGCTGCCTGCTCACTGGGTTTTCAGATGAGCAAAGGTAAGGACAATGGACAGCTCCTTGGGTGTAAACGCAGCCAACCTTGTGAAGTCACAGAAGTGCTCAGAAATAGGGAATCCAGCTTTGGGAGGGAAAGTAAGACCAAGACAGCTGGGGAAGGAAGAAAATGGCCTGAAGTGGCCAGTCACTGTGGCTCACGCCTGTAATCCCAGCACTTTGGGAGACCGAAGCGGGCAGATCGCTTGAGGTCAGGAGTTCGAGACTAATGTGGTGAAACCCTGTCTCTACTAAAAATACAAAAAAAAAAAAAAAATTAGCCGGGCGTCATGGTGTGTCCCTGTAATCCCAGCTATTCGGGAGGCTGAGGCACAAGAATCTCTTGAACCTGGGAGACAGAGGTTACAGTGAGCCAAGATTGTGCCACTGCACTCCAACCTGGGCAACAGAGCAAGACTCCGTCTCAAAAAAAAGAAAAAATGGCCTGAAGGAAAGAAGAGGGATGAGCCACAGAGATTAGTAACCATGGTCCTTCATAGCTGCATAGCTCATTATGATTTTTAGATATTTTGATAGCCCAATCCTATCTGAGCCTAAAGACTATTTTGTGGTGAAGATAAGAAAACAGAGCCCAAAGAGATGAAGCGATGAGCTGAGATTACATACACAGTGGGACAGCAGAGGGGCTGAGACTTGACCCCTGGCCTTCTGGCTTCCAGTGCTGCAATAAAGAGCACCACCCTCAGTGTTGCCTGACGTCAAGCCCACTCTGCCCTTCATTTTGTGGAATGACCTGGGGCAAACCTTTCTCAGCCTCAGGCTCCGCATCTATGAAATTGGGGGTGGAGATTAAACACGGTATTGCATGTGAGTGCATAACTCACTGCTCATGCATGGTAGGTGTGCAACATGTGCCGCTATGAGCGGACACTTCACCTTTGTCATCGCCCAGTCTCTTCTCAGAAGAAGAGAGGCAGCACAGCCTGATCCCCACCTAAAGCATTTGTTCTTACCAAGCATTGGTGGGGTGCCAGTTTGGTTTTTATTGTGTTATGTGATTTAACCTCCACTGAGAACATTAATTCATTCATCAAACATTTATTGAGCCCTTCCTAAATGCTAGATAATGTATAGGCTGCTGGGATAATTCCAGAGCGACATGTATTCTGGGACAGGGTTCCCATCGTCAGGCAGCTCACAGTCTGGTCAGGACACATAGATGTAGAAATAAAACCTTGCCATAGGACATGATGAGTGCAGCAGAAACACCTAGGAAGGAACAGCAGGCACTGGGAGAGAAGAGGATGTTTCCTCCGGATCTGGACAGATGGGGGAGTGTTCACCCGGAGAATGGGGGAGGGCACACCAGCAGGAGAGCCCGGCCCACGGAAAGGCACAGAGCCAGGCCGGAGCACTGGTGTTCAAGGAGAAGTGAGAAGTCCAGCGAGGCTATGGAAGAAGGTGGCTGGGGCAGGAGGGGTGGGGCGGGCCAGGCTGTGAAGTTATACTTGGACCTCTGGGCTGTGGGCAGCCCACAAAGACTTTCATGGTCAGATTTACATTGGTGGCTGAGTGCAAACAGATTAGAACACACAGAGAGGCCAAGCTGGAAAGGTTGTAAGCGATGCTGAGGCCTGGACCTTTTAACAGCTGTTTAAGAGGTGGACTTTGGTCAGACTGACTTGTGAGTGACTGAATGTCAGGGAAGAGCTGGTTTCTAACTGGATGCTGATATTGTTAACATAGAGTTTTTTGGTTGTTGTTGTTTTTGTTTTTGTTTGTTTGAGACAGAGTCTTGCCCTGGCTTCTAGGCTGGAGTGCAGTGACACGATCTCGGCTCACTGTAGCCTCCATCCCCTGGGTTTAAGCAATTCTCCTGCCTCAGCCTCCCAAGTAGCTGGGATTACAGGCATACACCACCACGCCTGGCTAATTTTGTATTTTTAGTAGAGACAGGGTTTCACCATGTTGGACAGGCTGGTCTCCAACTCCTGACCTCAAGTGATCCACCCACCTCAGCCTCCCAAAGTGCTGGGTTGAGCCACCATGCCCGGCCTGATGTTGCTAACATAGAGATTAAAAAAGAAAAAGTCTATTTAATTTGGGACACAGAATATCCTGAGTTTGCTGTAGGTCAGTGTGAAGATAAACTTTTTTTTTTAATATGGCAAAAATGCCATTCGGAATAAACCCTTGAAGGTTTAAAAAGAAAACGTGCTTTGTTTTCTGGATGGAGGTGGTTCAGGTGCAAGGCTGCCTGCCCAGAACTGGATTCTAATACAAAAAAGGAAAAAGCAGACTGAGTGAGTGATGCCTGGGGGAGGGAAGGTGCTCCTGAGGGCTTTCCCTCTGGCAGGAAACTGGGAGCAGCTGGTATCAGGGTACCTGGCCAGAAGCTGGAGCACTGATAAGTAGCCTGGGACGCTTTGCCATTTCCTCATCTTTCAGCGTGCTCAGAAAAAGCTTCTTGAAGGCCAAAGGCTTAGGATGGGAGCCCAGGGTCTCTGCTCAAGGTGCCAGCTCCCAGCCTTCCTGGCAGGGGGATGGAGGGTGTTCTGTAAGGAGTTGCCCTGTCTGCCCTTGGGTCAGAGTTTCCTCCAGCACTGTTGGGAAACAGCAACTGTCTGGGCTGTACCAGCTCGAAGGCACTGCAGAGCAGCCTGCAGCTCGAACAGCAGGAACCAATGACCTCTGGTGGCTGCCGAGGGGAGTGCTCCCGCTTGTTCCTCCCCAGCGGAGCCTGTTCTGGGCCAGTGCTGGGGACAGGGTGCTTGGGGCTCTGCCTCACCCTGCACCAGCGCTCCCTGCAGAATGAAATTGCCTCATAATCTCTATGTTCTCAATTCCTGCCCTCCCAGGCTCTGATACCATTTCCTTATTGATGTGAATTTCAATGGCCATTCATTGGAATTGTGTGGCTCTTCGTTCTCACTTGCAGAGGAAAGGTACTGAGCAGGTGCAGTTGATTAGGTCTAGGGTTATCCTTAAAACCCTCCTGGACTCCCTGCCTAAGGCCACACTGCTGCAGGCACAGCTGGTCCCAAAGGCAGCCTATGCAGCATCCTATGCCCTACTGCATGAGGGTTCGATTTTTCCTTTTTTATCTTCTCCTCTTCTCTGACTTGCTGACTTTTTCACAGTCCTAGGGCACTAGGACTCCCCAGGAATGTCAGGACACTTAGCACTCCTTATTCTCCCAGCAGGCTTGGAGACCACCTTCTGAGCTCCATGCCCTGGGAAGCCGTGAATAACAGAAGTACAAGAGAGACTAACAGACCAGCAGGGAGACCTGCGCTGGGGCCTCCTGCTTCCAGAAAATTGGAGCAGCCTAGAGGGGGGCTCATAGAGTTATTTCTCTGGGAGGCATCTTAGAACCAGCAGAGAGCCCCAATGCCTAACATACTTCAGGATTGCAGGAGACACAACATGTTTGTGCATGAGGAGGCTGGAGTTCCTCCTTACTCCTCTTCCAGAATGTCCTATACAGATGAGACCTTTAACCACTAGTCCAGGCTTAAGCAGTGCCTAGAATACGAGAGATGGAGAAGCAGGTGGGCTTGTGAAGTAGGGCTGACAGGTCCTGGAAAAGGGCCATTGAATCTGGCCCCACCTCATTCTGCTTTTCTTCCTCACTGCCTCACCCAGAAGGAGTCCTCTACTCTGCATGAATGTGGAAGGCTGCTGCTCCCACCCTCTGCTGGTACTTCTGCCTCCACCCTGTCCACCCCTCCTTCCATGGTGGGACCAGAAGGGACTAAGGAAGCAGAAGTTTTCTGATGATGACCATGATTTGCACCCCACATACATACCTTACAAGTATCAGGTAGATGAGAGCAGATGCTGGGATCCTCTGTGCCCTTTTTGTTTAGTTACAGTTTATTGAGAGTCTGCTATGTGCCTGGCACTATGCTAAGCACTTGGTATCTATTACCTCATTTAATCTCTTCAAATATCTCTTATTATCTTCATTTGACTGATAAGGAAACTGAGGCATGGAGCCATGAAGGCCTGAGATAAGTTAGGCAGGGCAGCCACATATGTTTGTGTGGGCTTTGTACTGCGTGAGACCACCCCACCAAGGCAGGACTGAAACCAGCACTCACTCCCTGCCAGGCCAGATGTCCTCTTTCTCGTTCTTAGAGTCCTGATAAGCTCACTGAGGCCCTGAAACCGGGTAGCCAGAAGGCTGTGATACCATAACGCATCCAGCAACAGAAAAGGCAGAATTTGAGTCTAGGTTGGTCTGATTTGAAAGCCTGTATTTCTAAGCCTTATCTAAGCCTTATAAACTATCTTCCAACACTCCACATTCTATAAATTTGCCAGAATATTGACAAGGCACAGACCTTCAATTCAGTCATACTTGTTCTCCCTGATTTTATTTGATTTGCTTCTGGCCATTTTTACAATTCTTCCAAGTCAGCTTATTCATTTTTCCTCCCACCTAACTGACTCAGGAGGAAATCCCACATCATTCTTCTCAGCAGCTAATCATCTCTTAAGCCAATTGAGGAGCAAAGTCTTAGCCCATCATCCAAGTCACTGATGAAGACACTATGACCTTCTTGGTCGGCAGTGGGTCCCTGTCGAGCTCTGCATGGTACCACTCTAGGCTGAAATAGAGCCCTGCTAACCCATTTTTCTTTTGTCTCTGCTGCCAGGACCACTCACCCGATAACTGTGTGGTCTGACCACATTTCCCCAGTTTACTGAAGGTGTGTTATGTGGGAGAGAATCCAAAACTGTGCAAAGGCCAGGAGAGATTAGACACTATGCCTCCTCTCTAACCACCGGGCTGGACACTCAGCCACAGAATAATATTAGATTTATCTGGCAGATATTCTTATTTACCATGCTCTGTGGTTGAATACCTGTTTTCTGTTTGCTAAAGGTGTTTACAGACAGGCTTTCTGAAAGTTTTCCCAATATTTTTCCAGACACACACGCAAAAATACCATTTATTCACTTGTCAGGATTTATGCAGTATCAACTGTATCTGTCATACCGCGTAGTAGGACTTTGTGTCTCTGTTATCTACCCTGATTCTTAGTGATTGCCTGCCCCTCAGCCTTCTAGAATCTCCCAAGTATTTCTTCAACTTAAAGAATTTAGATTGGATATAAATAATTTCCTCATAGTAGCTGCCAAAATACATCCAAGAGAGCCAAATTGAATTCCTTCTCCAAGGGCATTTTAAAAGAGGGTAAATTCCTTTTTATTGGGGATGACTTAATGCTATCACTGCTTGGAAGCCAAGAGGCTGGGTGATATGGCCCTTCTAAGGCTCTGCCAGTGAGTCAGAGATTCTCAAAATTCTGCCAGGCCAGCAGCATAAGCACATAGGCTTTTGTCGAAGGAATTGGTGCAGGAAATCAGACAGCTGAGAACTCTCATCACACACAAAACCCACAGCACAAATACCATATGTCTTCAGGCTCCTGCCTGTCAAATTCATCTTTACCCTGCTCTGGTAAGTGAAGAAGGGCTGGCAATAATTTCTGCAGACCTAGAGACATTATGAACCATTCTCTTAAGGCATATCTGTTGATAATCAAAGAATATAGATCATGATCACCAGGAAAGCGTAGCTGGCAGGTGGGCAGCTGGCCCTGCGGCACATTGGTGGCTCTTGCAATGGCACCGTCATGAGTCTCCACCTCTGTTCTTTTGCAGACATCACTGGGCAGGGAGGGGAATCTGCTTGATGCCAAGAGAACCATGTTTCTTAAAGCCAGAGGACCCGCCTTGATCTAGAAAGATAAATTCAGACAGGCCAAGCACAAAGGAAGAAGACGTGGGCAACTAAAGCAGCACAAAAGAAACAGAGGTAGATATCGCCCCCATGTAGCAAGGGGGATGAGGGAGGGTGTTCTCGGCATTGGGTTTCTTTCCCAGGACCGAGACAGAGGTACAGAGATGATGAGGAGAGAACTACTCCCAGTATATTAGACACAGCAGGGGAACAGGCTGCAGCCCTGAGCTCCCTGAAAGAGTTCATCCCAAGCGAACAAAACAGGCATTATGAAAGCAGCAGGGGAAGAGTGGAGACTCATCTTTCCCTTTCAAACACTGCTCCACAAAGAAAGGACAATCATGAGTTGATAAATGCAACTAATTGTGCGACTTTGGGAAGTGCAGCATGCATCCTTTAGACTGAAGGGAAAGGAACTTTGAAGGGCTTTGGCTAAGCTCCGGGGTAACTGCCAGGCTTGTTTGTCACCTAAGCAAACAGCGTAATAAATTGCTGAGTCATCCATCAGGCTATTGCCAACTCACCACCCCCTCCCAGGTCTCACCACCTGCACATGGAGGTGTTTGCGTTACTGTGATTAGACACAAAGAAGATGGGAGATGCCCATACTGTGAAAGCAGGGGTTAGAACCTTTTGGCTTCTTTCCAAATGAAAAAAAGTCAAACCTGTCATTCAGGGTCCACAGCCATCTGGAAGGGGCGTGCCCAAGGCTGGGACACTTTCCTGGCTGGGGAAGGTGACAGCAGAGGAAGTGAGGGGAATGCACACAGGGACAGTGAGAGGAAGCAGAGGACAATTCCGAGACGCTGGCTTCCCTGTGACTGCACTGTCGCTGCAGCATAGGCACACGCGGGATCTGTATGTATGGGAGGTGGGGGGTGGAGCTCTTAATAGGCTCTTATGTCAGCTGGATGTTTTTGCTCAGAAAGGATCATCTCTGAGATTGGCTTTCCAGATTCTGTGGCACTGTCCTGTGACCGTTTCCTCCTTTGCTTTCTCAGTTCAGGACCTTGGGGCTGTTGCCAGCTGTAGTAAAGAAAGGCTGGCCCGATGGCTAGCGTGTATACTGGGGAAGAGGATGGCAAGGTCAGATGCCTTTCCCGCCATCACTCAGTTGCCCGCTTCTGTGTCTTCTCAGTCCAGGCCAAGGCAGGTTCCCTTTGAGAGAAAGCCCAAAGCTTTTGAGAGAGAGAAGGGACACCAAAGAAAAAAGTATCAGGGACAGCTCCAGGTTCTTCTCCTTCACTCTTCTAAGCCCTTCTCCATTAGCTAATGAACACCCTTAGAACACACCCAAAAGAGCTCAGTCTCCCTTCTCTCCTTCTGCCAAGTCCTTTTACCTCACATCAGAGGTGTTCACTCAGTGGCCCAGCCCCTTACCGACTCACCTGGTCTTTGAAATCTTTGAAACATTCTTGATCAGACTTTTTTCCCCAACGCTTCCCATTCTTCAATCCAGAGGACTGCACGTGAGGCTGTCTTTCCTGTTTCTGATGGGCTCCAATTTCGCATCCAGTTGAGTTCTGGAAGCATTGACAGTAGAGTATGAATGGGCCACACTCATTATAAAGTGGAAAAAAATCCAAATTAGGAGACAGTCACAGACATTAGCTGGCCTGGCCCAAGCTCAGTTACACACATTTGGGAAGGAGTGTCACCAAAGGGATGAGTCAACTGGCATGGTTCCAAATGTTGGGACCTGGTGCACCTGTGCTCGTGGGGCTGCCTTAAGGAGCACATTCAGAGCCGGACATTGACTTTAGAGGAGAAATGCAGACTGTGCTATGAGCATTTGAGGACTGCTTGGCTTGTTTTTGTTGTTTGTTTGTTTGTTTGTTTGTTTTTGAGACGGAGTCTCGCTCTGTTGCCAAGCTGGAGTGCAGTGGTGCAATCTCGGCTCACTGCAACCTCCGCCTCCCAGGTATAAGCGATTCTCCTGCCTCAGCCTCCCAAATAGGTGGGATTACAGGCATGTGCCACCACGCCCGGCTAATTTTGTATTTTTAGTAGAGACGGGGTATCACCATGTTGGTCAGGCTGGTCTTGAACTCCTGACCTCAGGTGATCCACCCACCTCAGCCTCCCAAAGTGCTGGGATTACTGGCGTGAGTCACCGTACCCAGCCGGTTTTTTTAATGTATTTCCATTTGTACAATTGCTCTGGATTATTCTATCCCAGGCATCATATCTTTGTCTGCTGAAGGCCTGAGGGCCTAACATCTACATAGGGCATTTTTCACAGAAACTAGAGGCGTTATGTTAACTCGTACCAGCTCATGCAACAAGAACTAGATCTGGAACTTGCAAGTTCTAATTTCCTTTCCTGAACTAACTTGGCTTCACAAAGAAATATTAATACATCGGAGAAGGCTGCCCAGGTACTAGAGCACCTTCTCTTCTCGCTAGCTGTCCATGTGTTCATATCAACACTTGAAGTTTGATTTTTTCCCTAAAGAAATAAAAGTCAACAGATCAGAACAAGGGTGAGAAATTAAATCAATAAATCTTTTTGAACAGAGCAGATTCTTCTAATTTTTTTTTTTTTCTAAGACAGGGTCTCACTGTGTCACCCGAGCTAGAGTACAGTGGCACAATCCTAGCTCTCTGCAGCCTCAAACTCCTGGGCTCAAGTGACTCTCCTGCCTCAGCCTCTCATGTAGCTGGGACTATGTGTGTCCACCAATGTGCCCAGCTTATTTATAATTTTTTTTTTTTTTTGTAGAGACACGGTCTCACGGTGTTGTCCAGGCTGGTCTCAAATACCTGGCCTCGGCCGGGAGCAGTGGCTCATGCCTGTAATCCCAGCACTTTTGGAGGCTGAGGCAGGCAGATCACCTGAGGTCAGGAGTTTGAGACCAGCCTGGCCAACGTGGTGAAACCCCATCTCTACTAAAAGTACAAAAATTAGCCAGGTGTGGTGGCGGGCGCCTATAATCCCAGTTACTTGAGAGGCCGAGGCAGGAGAATTGCTTGAACCCAAGAGACTGAGGTTGCAGTGAGCTGACATTGTGCCACTGCACTCCAACCTGGGTGACAGAGACACTGTCTCAAAAACAAAACAAAACAAAACAAAACAAAGAAACACCTGGCCTCAAGCAATCCTCTCACCCTGGCCCCCCAAAATCCTGGGACTACAGGCATGAGCCACCATACCTGGCCAATATGTTTGGGTTTGGGGGGTGCCAGTGGGGTCAGAGGGGAGTTGAGACAGGGTCTTGCTCTGTTGCCAGGCTGGAGCACAATAGCATGATCATAGTTCACTGTAACCTCAAACTCTTGAGCTCAAGTGATCCACCTGCAGCATCCCAAGTAACTAGGACTATAGGCACATGCCACCATGCCTGGCTAATTGTTATTTTTATTTTGCAGAGAATGGTCTCTCTATGTTGCCCAGGCTGGTCTCAAACTCCTAGGCTCAAGCAATCCTCCCACCTCAGCCTCCCAAAGAGCTAGGATTACAGGCATGAGCCACCACAACTGGCCACTGACACATTTTTTTTTTTTTGAGACAGAGACTCACTCTGTCACCCGGGTGGGAGTACAGTGGCATGATCTCAGTGCACTGCAACCTCTGCCTCCCGGGTTCTAGTGATTCTCCCATCTTAGCCTCCTGAGTAGCTGGAATTACAGGCATGCACCACCACCCCTGGCTAATTTCTGTTTGTTTGTTTGTTTGTTTGTTTGTTTGTTTGTGGCGAAGTCTCACTCTGTCACCCAGGCTGGAGTGCAGTGGCACTATCTCGGCTCACTGTAAGCTCTGCCTCCCGCTCTGACCTCTGATCCCTGCCCTCTCCAAATCTGGATTACAACTGACCACCACCTGGCCAATTCTGTATTTTATAGAGATGGGCTGCTCTTGAACTTCTGACCTCAGGTGATCCACCCGCCTGAGCCTCCCAAAGTGCTGGGATTATAGGTGTGAGCCACCGAGCCCAGCCTCTGATCTGTATTTTTGAAGTCAGGTTTATTGAAGTATAATTTAGATTGTAAGAGTTTTGTAATTTGCATTTTTTTTTTAGTTTGTACATGTAAAACATTTTTAATTGTGGTAAAATAAACATAACATAAAATTTACCATATTAACCATTTTTAATGTACATTTCAATAGTATTAAGTACATTCACACTGTTGTGCAACCAATCTCCAGAACTTTTCTTTCCGTCTTGCAAAACTGAAACTCTAAATAGTTGTTCAACGGGCATTAAAAAAAAACTGCCCATTCTCCCTTCCCCCATTCCCTGGCAGCCACTGCCCTGCTTTCTGTCTCTACGAATTTGACTACTCCAGGTACCTCATATAAGTGGAATTATACGGTATTTGTCTTTTGTGACTGGCTTATTTCACTTAACATAATGTCTTCAAGGCTCCTGCCCGTGTCAGAATTTCCTTCCTTTTTAAAGCTGAATGATGCCACATTTTGCTTATCCATTCATCCATTGATGGACACTTGGGCTGCCTCCACCTTTGGCTATTGCGAATAATGCTGCTATGAACAGCATCTCTCTTCAGGACCCTGATTTCTTAACTTGTGGCTTTTTAAATGTGTCAAGGAATAAGCCTAGAAGAATTCTGTATCACATTGTTTTGCATCTTTTTATCATTTGAGAAAAATCAGGAATGCAGCACTAATTTCACCAGGTAATACCTGTCTAGCGTCTTGGTGTGCTCACCCTCAAAGGGTTTCTTGTGCCATTCTTCAGTGATATGGGAGTGCTTTGAGGATTGCCATTAAATAGAAAGGAGCAGCAGTTCAGCTCTGTCTCAGAGATTGAGACACTCTAATCAGGGACAGAATTGGCAGTGGCAGGGTTTGTTGCAGAAAACTGTCATTCTAGTTTCCCCTCACATGGGACTTGAAGCCCCATGTCACCCTTCCCCAGGCCAAGAAGGTACGTGGTCCGAGGGAAAAGTTGATAATGTCCAGCCACAATCTGTTCCACTGCTCTGTGCCCTTCTCACTGGCAAAGATCTGTAACAAACAGCTGGGATCCTATTTCAAAGTCATAAAAGGGGCAGGGGCTGAGAGGGGGCTAAAATAATTTCATGAACAAGTTGATCAAAGAAATAATCTGTGAATGAATCTTAGAGAAAGGAGAGCCAGCCAGCCAGCCATGTGGACAGATAAGATTCTTTTCCTGCCAAAAACAGCCCCTCTTTCCTGCCCTACATTGTCTGCAGGAATGTAAAAGCCATATTCTAGATCATTTGGCATTCAAATAGCTAAGTAGGCTTCACTCTCAGCTCAGAGATGACTGGGGAGCCCATGTTAGCATTCTCCCCTCCTGCCAGGAGGAAAGGGAATCTAGCTCAGGGACTAAAGCAAAGCTTATTCATCTCATCTTTTAAGACCCAGAGATGGAGTTCTCCACAGCCCCCCAGACACAGGTCCTTCAGCATTAAAGAAGCAGAGAAATCAAATGCACATCCCATACAGGAGAAATAGCAGGGAAGGGGGCTAAGGTGACAGATTCTGAAGAGTGAAGCACACCTTTGTGCTCTGCCTTCTTAAAATTCATCCTCTCACCTGCCAGCCTTGAGAATTGCCTATTTACATAACTAGCTGCCTAAAATGGAATATTGGATAATGCTACATGGCGGCTCACTCAATTTGAGCCCATCCCCAGGATGTGAGAGTGATCCAGAAGCCGTCCGACAGCACGCCGTGCAGCACGCTGGCCTGAAGCCATGCCTCCTTGTGGTGTGATCCTGTCAGCACTCCAGAGCTAAGCAGATGTCAGGCCCGATCCGGGCCAGGCTGGGGGACTAGCTGAGCAGCAGGGGGAGGGGGCGTGATTCAGCAGTGGCACACTGTCTTCAGGGGACAAACGGTATCTCTTCCTGAGCTTCACAGCAGGTGCCTTGTTCTGCCCAAGGTGCTGTGTTGGAGATGGCCAACCTATAGGGCCCGGGAAGGGGGGAGTTGCAGGATCTATGGGGACAGCTCAGCACGGGCGGTAATCAGTCAGCCCTGATGCCACCCCTGGCACTATGCCAGCCTCGCACCCCCTGCTGATCCTTTCCAGGGCACAGAACTCTTTCCCACCAAAACTGGACTCATGCTGCTTGCTTATAGAAGGAGTATAATTAAGTGATAAGGAAATGTTCTGATAATGATAAGCGGGTATGGTTCCTCAGCAGACTAGATGTATCAAAGAAGGCAATTGTGTGTGTTTGTTCATTTATTTTTCAGTGTTCCAGTTCCTGTAGTCAGTTTAGAGAAAATTCCTAACCTAGTGAAGGCAGATGGTACCAATGTCAAAATGAACTCCACAACCACTACTGCAGTTTCCGCCTCCTCCACCTCGTCCTCTGCCGTCTCCACCCCTCCTTTAATTAAGCCTGTCCTGATGTCCAAGTCAGTGCCACCTTCACCAGAGAAGATCTTAAATGGCAAAGGAATTCTGCCAACCACCATAGACAAGAAACACCAAAATGGCACCAAAAACAGCAACAAGCCTTACAGGAGACTTTCAGGTATGTGTCAGTGTCATCAGGGTCTGACTCATGATTAGACTGAAAGGGAGTCGCAGCCATAACCAAGGAGTGATGTGCTCTTATCATTAAGCAGCTCTGTTTCATTTTAAGGGGAGTTTACCTGCAAACAGGAACCCCACCTAGAATGCAAGGGAAAACCAGGTCTCTTCTTCCCCGGGCAGATGAAGTCCCTCGCTCAGTTCAGTGCTTAGCGGGAGTTACCCTAGCAACCCAGGAGACAGCGTGCTCTGCACCGACCTACTCTGTAGATTCCGAGGGTCTTGTGAACAGGTGATTCTGTGTATCTGTATCATATAAACAGGTTGAACTAGCCCTGGCTTCCATAGAAGCTTCACTGCTGGGAAGCTGGACAACACACAGGGATCTCATGGTGCCTCAAGGCATGTGAGGGACAGCCCCGCCAACAGCTGTGCTGCACAGGAACACACAGCCTCTGTCCTTTGGCCTCCGGAGTTTCCAGGTTGATTCTGCAGTTGCGTTTACAACTGTCTATCCCCCATAATCGGGTTGGAATTCCCAAACAGGAACGCTAGGGCTGGCAGTGCCAATAGGGTGCTGGGGCGGTCTCTTGTGAGTCTACTCCTTGGTTGTCTGAGCAGACACTTGGGGTGCCGGAAGAGGCACACGGGATAATGGTTAACTGTTAGAGGCCCCTATGTGGGTAACGTTTGCTTTGGATCAATCTGCTGTAGAACTAAACCTGGCAGTTTTTACTTTCTCCAAAAGACCAGGAGAAGCTATAAACTTCATAACTTCTTCTTACATCATGAGCACTCCCTGATGGTGGCCAGAGAAAGTAAAATACAGTGACAGCCACCCTGTGACAGAGAAACTGTCCTCGGGTTAACTTGATTTTTAAGCACCCAAGGAATTATGGGTAATTTTTATTGTCTACTCTGTATTTGTCTGTAGTTCTAGTTTTTCTTTCATCTGTAACTCTTTTAAAAATTATGTCTGAAAAGTCCCTCAAGCCCAAAGCATTCAAATAAAGCAGGCATTGTACCTTGCATATCTCTGCCTGCACGGGTCACCCACTGTCAAGGCAGAAAGGTAGAGCCTGGTGCTCTCCGTAAGCACTGTGGGCCTCACAGTTCGGGCTGGAGCCCCCAGCACCTGGCTCTTCCTGCATGGAAACCTCGGTTTCACTATTCAGAGGTGGTGGCAACATCCCCAGAAAACTGGTAGGCGTGGGCACAGTGGCTGGAGGCCGAGGGGTCCTCGCCATAGCAGAAGCACGGCCTTGGCTTCCAGCCTATAACCCCATCTGAAGTTGTTTGGGGATTTTTTTGCCGCGCATTGTTTTTGCATTTTGTGGGTTGTCTTGTCTCATCGGGTCTTTTGCTTGTTTCTGCCTCACTTTCACATTTGGCAGCGAGCTCCTACCCTCAGCCAACAGCCTGCTCAGCTCCAGGTCGACATGAGGCGCTGGTGTGGGACCAGGCACGGGCCTGACTCTGACAGACCCAAGAAAAAAATACCACACCAGGCAGCCTGGCCAGAGAGGGCTCTGAGCAAACCAGCATCTCCAGGCCTAGCAGGTTTTTTTCCTAAGTGAAGTTAAAAAAAAAAAAAAAAAAGAGAGAGAGAGAATGAGAGAGAGAAAAGGCAGACAAAAAGCAAAAAAGGGGGGAGGCATTTTGGTAACCAGCCAGGGAATCTGTCTTGGGTATAGAGTAGTTTTCTTGTGCACATCATCAGTAACACCATTGCAACCTCCCCATGACCCTCAAAGCTTTTGAAAATAGAATACATTCATTTATTATGTTATAATCTGAGCATTATTATATGCTCAGAGTTTACTCCACCAATTTCAGATAGTTTTCCAGCTAGGTAACCTTTTTTGAGTTTGCAGCCATTCAAGGGTCTTAAGGAGGTACCACCAATTTCTGTACACCCTCTACCACCAGCAACACTGCTGCCAGTCTACCCACATGCCCAGAGGGCTGTGTCATTCCTGCTCTGCAGGACTTATGTGTTTGCTTGGTGCCTTCCAGAAACGGCACAGGCCATCCAAGAGGTGGAATTTTAAAGCCCAAAAGATCCTTAAGAGATTACCTACCCTGGGCAATATAGTGAGACCCTGTATCTACAAAAAATAACAAAATCAGGCAGGTGTGGTGGTGCATGCCTCTAGTTCCAGCTACTCAGGAGGTTGAGGCTTGAGCCCAGGAGGTCGAGGCTGCAGTGAGCCTTCTGATCCCACCACTGCACTTCAGCCTGGGTAACAGCGAGACCCTGTCTCAAAAAGTAAAAATGAAAAAAAGAGATCACCTCACATCCCCTCATTTTTAAGGTGAGGACAGCATGATTGTCTTCCTGGCAGGGGTGAAGGACCCAAGATGGGTATAGAAAGAGCAGGCTCCTTAGAAGTAACCTCCACACAAGCTGTCCACAGTCAACTGGAAGGCAGGAGCTGGGGAAGCCTGGCCACTCTGCACAGACATCCTTCATCCCAGGGGGACAGCCTGCCCTGTTTTATTCCCACATGAAGCATCAGACCCAGGGCAGTGGGGGCAGGGAGCAGCTGTGAGATTAGCAGGCCCTGCCCTCTCTACACCTTCAAGTTCAGCCTTCTCCCCTGCCCCTGCCTGTAACACTGCTAGAGTGCCCCTCAATCAGGTAAATGGTGTTTGTGGTCAGCAAGGCTGTGTGCAAAGCCTGCGCCGAGGGCTTTGTCAAGCATGAGAGAGGCAGGTCACTCTGACATGTCAAGGAGTAATCTCCCACTTACATGGCTAAAACTAGCAGGAAGGCAGGAGCTGGAGTCAGGGTGTCTGTACTCTTGAAGCAGCCCAGGAAAGGGGCCGTTGGGTCTCAGGTGGCTCTCCCTGGTCTGCAGCCAGCTATGCCCAAATGCCAAGGACCTGTGGAACCATAGCAAGTAAAATAAAGCGTTAAGAGCATTAAGAGCAGCACGGCTCCTCTCCTTCCCTTCGGTGCCCGCTCCCGCCCTATTCCCCAAGCCTTGTGCTGCGTTCGGCGTTGCTGCCGAAGCTAGACTTGGGAACTCTGGGTTCAGAGGGGAGCACCATTTTCCCCGAGCGGTTCTGGAAGCATTTTAGCAGCTGGTTGAGAAAACAAAACACAAAAAAACAAAAAACAGATTGCCTGACAATGTCTCACTTGTTGGTGCAAATGTGCATTTTTTTTAAAATGTAGTCTTAATGCCAAATCCTATTTAGTCTCCTTTTTTCTTATATTTTTTGTTTGTTTCTTAAACCAGAGAGAGAATTTGACCCAAATAAACACTGTGGAGTATTGGATCCCGAGACAAAGAAACCTTGCACAAGATCCCTCACCTGCAAGGTATTTCTCTTTCCATAAAAAATACTTCCTGCTCTCGCTGGGGCCTTTGTCGAAATGTTTGCATGCCACTCTCTGCACACGGCAGGGTGTGGAACCTCGACATGACCCCCAGCTGTTCTTTGTAAGGGAAATGCTTTCTTCTCGTCCATGGTAGCAGAGTGCCTGCCTCAAGCTGGCTGGCTTTTTAAGAAGGAAAAAAAAAAAAAACTAGGCTTCCCCTGTTACTTGTGAGGCCAGACAGTAAATTGTATTTATAGGCACTCACAGGCGGTTCTAAAGCCTGCTACGTTTTAATGTATGCAGGAGCAGCGGCAGCGGCGGCGGCGGCGGCGGCAGCGCCCTGAAAGGCAGCCCTGGAGGGGAGGATGATATGCCGCGCCCCTGATCCAGCCACACCGGGGTGGCCAGGGGAACAGCTGACCCAAGGCGGCCGCCATTGGGTCGCCCAAAGCCCTGTATTTCATGCTGAACTGCTAGTGCTTCTTGGGATCAAGGCGATGGCCCTCTCTGCTTGGTGGCTCTGTTTGTCTGGGCCGAATCGAGCCTCCCACCTGCACCTGGATTAACTCTAGCATTCCCTCGCAGTTGCCTTTCATCAGAGAGGTTTTCATGGGTTCTGCGCTGAAGCTCGTCATCCTATGCCATTTTTTGGAGGAAGCTTTGGCTTCTTAACACCAGGAGTGTAGGGCATGGTTGCGTTCGTGTGGTCTCTGCCTCTTCCTAGCCACAGAACAGGAGCTGTTGCCTTGAAGTTGACTTTTCAAGCACCTCTAAATTTCCATGAATTGCTATTTCTGAGATGGAGGGCCTGGGGAAGCAGGTTTATGTGCTGATCAAAGAGGCTGTGCTTTTCATTTCTCTTCTCCTTAGACACATTCGCTAAGCCATCGGAGGGCAGTCCCAGGCCGGAAAAAGCAATTTGACCTCCTCCTGGCAGAACACAAAGCCAAGTCCCGGGAAAAAGAAGTTAAAGATAAAGAGCATCTCCTGACTTCCACGAGGGAAATACTTCCAAGCCAATCCGGGCCGGCACAGGATTCTCTGCCAGGGTCTTCAGGGAGCTCTGGGCCAGAACCGAAAGTTGCATCCCCTGCAAAATCCAGACCACCTAACTCTGTACTTCCTAGGTAAGTACCACCTTGACGATAGAAGCCCTGTGTGCTTGGTCAGGTGACTAGCTTGCTGGGTCTGTGGCATGTGGTCTGATTATTTGTTAAATGGAAGTCGTAATAGTACTACTTCCTAAGGCAGTAGTAAAGTTTAAATGAGATAATGTACATAAGAGGCCCAGCCCAGTGCCTGCCACATAGTGTTCAACAGATTTTACTGCTGTCATCGTTATTATCATCACTGTCATCATCATTGTCAGCAGCAGCGGACTTCGTGGCAGACTAGCAGACCCTATATCAGACAGTGTGTGTTTTTACACAGCAAGAGTAAGGTGGAAATAAATACCTGGAACTGTGACACATCAGCCACCAGGTGACTTCCTGGCTGCCTGGGTTTTTATATTAGTTGACAATTCCTGGATCGGAGTAGGGAAACCCGGGTGGATAGGTCGTTAGCACCTCTTAGGTGCTCACTGCACCATGCTAGTCCAGTTGCCACGATATTTGTTTTCCACGCTCTCCTATCATCAGGATGAAAGGGGAAATTGGCATAGCAGAGGTTGTTTGTCCTTCAATGTCTCTCCACACCAGGAAAGCTACTCTTCTGGGCCACCTGTTTGGGGTTCTATGTGGTTGTCCTGGACAGAAAGGAAAAAATAGAAAACAGAATTAACACTCATTTGGATTAAAAGTAATTTTAAATCCATGCATGTCCATTTTGATGGGCAGCAGCTCAATTCCCAAATAATGGGACAGAGAACCACTTATTCAAAAATATTTATTGAGTGCTCGCTCCATAAGCAAGATTCCATGTTAGGTACTCTCAGGAAGGGGTACAGAGATTAATGAAGCTAGACCCCGCTTTTCAGGAATTCAGAGTTTAAAAAAATGAGGTAAGAATCAAGTATCCATAATTTTTATAAAAAGGAAACATTAATAATACTCAGTGAGAAGTGCAGATAACGGTATTATCTGATGTTTTTTATGCATACAGTGTGAATCTCAATGGGTAGCAAATAGGCTTTAAGAGGACATAGTCATAAAAGAAGGGGAGGGAGTTGATTTTTAAAGCAAAAACAAATATTTGATAGCAGTCGCTCCTGATCTGCCAGGCTCTCACCCTGATGCCTTCCATGCTGGTGCAAGCCTGACCTAGTTTGACAGCCAGAGTCCCTCTGTCATTGTGGCCGAGCTCAGCCTCAGGCGTTCAGGAGGACGCGGTCAGATGGAATTGCCATCCCCAACACTTCCATCATGCTCACCATCGTGGCGTTACTGTCGCCGTTGACCTGCTACTTTCCTGGCCACCCCTCACTTTGCAAGATCATTTTATAATGACTTCTCACTGTCATGTGGGGTGTTGGTTAAGGATATTACTCTTGTTTTAGAGTTGCGGCGACAATTCCGTTCCAAATTTCTGGAAGGGGCTTCAATTCTATATACAGCGACTTTTAAACTTCTTTGTAGCTATCGAACATTTTCATTCCAGCACAACCTTATTATGGGTATCTGATAGGAAAGTAGACTTGCCTCCACCTGAAGCCAGCTAAGCTCACACATGTACCCAGAGCCATTGTCCCCCACACCCTCTCGAGGATCTCCTTGGGTTCCCCAAGGACTCCAAGGAACCCAGTTTGAAAGCCTTCTTTGATTATACAAATCTCCATCTATTTTTGACTGATGGAGGCACTTCTCACCAAGCAGTGGTACCTGGCTTAACAGAGAAACAAGGGAGCAGCCATTAAATAATAAAACAGTGGAGCCTGAAGGATCTGCTCCGACTGTTCCTTTTGGGTTTAATTTTCAGGAGAATGTTCATCTATAGAGAAATGCCAGCTGTTTGTGTTCTCTTAAGGAAGCAGAAAAGGATGGGTGAGGTTAATCAGCAAGAAGAATGTTTCTGGAAAAGAAGTGGGGGGCAGAGGAACACATTACACACGTTGGTAACAGAATCTTTTTTTTTTTTTTTTTTTTTTTTTTTGAGACAGAGTTTCCTTCTGTGGCCCAGGCTGGAGTGCAATGGCACGATCTCGGCTCACTGCAACCTCCGCCTCCCGGGTTCCACCAATTCTCCTGCCTCAGCCTCCCAAGTAGCTGGGATTACAGGCATGTGCCACCATGCCTGGCTAATTTTTGTATTTTTAGTAGAAATGGGGTTTCACCATGTTGGCCAAGTTGGTCTCGAACTCCTAACCTCAGGTGATTCGCCCACCTCGGCCTCCCAAAGTGCTGACATTACAGGCATGAGCCACTGTACCCGGCCCACAGAGTCATCTTTGAGGATGCTTTTCAAGATTGAGATAGGCACCAGAAAACTCAGGGGTGAGCTCTTTTCCAAAGTTAATCAGGAAAATGTCCTGCACTTATCTTAGTTTAGGACAAGATCCCCTGCAATTAAAGATTGAGCAGGCATGATCAGAGTTGAATATTGTAATCACACAAAACTTACAAAAACATTGCTTTACTCATATTGATGTATAGATAATAGATGTTTCATCTACACAGATTATCTGTACTTGGCAAAAAAAAAAAAAAACTATTGCACATGAATGGAATTTATTGTCATCCCCTCCCACTTGTGAATTCTCTTTGTGGGAAATGCTAACGTGTGTGAATTTATTTCATACGTATCTTTTTGTTAACCTTGAAAATATTTTAGTTCTCATATTCTTACATTGCAACCCATTCTTGTCAGGGATTGCTAAAAAAGGAACTTGAGTCTAGAATTAGAAAAGTTAAAGTTAGATAACAAGGGTTGGAATGGGATTTGAAGTGGAAATCTCAACTCCGTGCCTACTAACTAGGTAAGCTTGGTCATGGTTCTTAGCCTGTCTCGCCTCAGATTGCTCATCTGTACAATGGAGCTAATCAGAGTGAAGTGAGAAAGTACCAAGCACATAAGAAGCAGTCCATGGATGGTAGCTGTTAGTGAGTGGGAGGGGCACTCCACGGGAAGGCAAAGGCAGTGAATGCCGGCCTTGACACTGCCTGGTTTCCATATGCCTGCCCTCCGTGCTTCTGCTCCCAGCCCGAGGGGCCTGGAGTAACACACTCATATGTTCAGTTTATTTGCCTCCAACTCTAAAGGAACACATTGCTTGCTCCAAAAAGCCCGAGGGTTGTGGATGACTAGCCCAGCCACCCCACCGGGACTGTTGGAAAGGGCAAAGAGGGCTGGGCTCTGACAAGCCAGGCTGAGAGCCCACAGGAAGCTGGTGCCACAAAATCTGCACACAGTCCCCTCTGTCTCGTAGATCCTTACACATGCAGTCTAAAGTATAAAAGGGCAAACTTGCTAATCTTAGACTGACGAGGGCAGTGTAGAGACAGGCAGAAGCTCTTAGATTCCTGACGAAGGACAGGGATGAGTCTGGAGTAAAAGCAACTTCTGTTCCATTCTGTATGTCATTAGGATAGTGATATTGCCACACTGCAAGCCAATTCTCTTTTTTTTTTTTTTTTTCTGTAGAGACAGAGTCTCACTATGTTACCCAGGCTGGTCTTGAACTCCTGGACTGAAGCAATCTTCTTGCCTTGGCCTCTCCAAGTGCTGGGATTACAGGCATGAGCTGCTGCGCCCCGCCTTATTCCCTCCCTGATTTCTTATATATTTGTCCCTGTGCTGTTTCTACATCTGTTTCTCAGTCTAGGGGGCTTTGAGGTTATACAGACAGGCACAAAACCCTTCCATTTCTTATTAGCTTTATAACAGTTTCTTCATCTGAGGCCAGGCGCAGTGTCTCACGTATGTAATCCCAATATTTAGGAAGGCAGAAGTGGGAGAATAGCTTGAGCCCAGGAATTCAAGAGCAGCCTTGGCAACATAGCGAGACCCCATTTTCCACCACAAGGGAAAAAAAAAGTTCTCATCTAAGAAAGGCAGATACTAGTTTACTCACCCAAGGTGGCTCGAATAAGAAACGTACATTTCATGCCTGGCACATAGTAAGGACTGAATTAAGGTCAAATAGTAAGGACCGAATCAAGGTCAGTTGCCTTCTGCTCTCTTCCCCAATGCACTCAGACAAACTGATGCTCTGCTTCCTCAAAGTGGTAAGGTGGGATTTTCTCTGCATTTCCCTGAGTTGAACTGGACAAGACCCATCATCCTATGCTTTGACTTTAGACCAGACTGGCAGGCAGACAGGGGATGGGTAATGTAGTACGGAGGGGGAAAGAGTGAACGGCAACTAAACAAACTTGAGTGAGTGTGTCAACACCTTCCTGTGGTTCATTGCCCCATTCCCCATCACTCCTCACCCAAGCCTCGCTTTTTCCAAGACCCAAGCTGGTTCCAGTGAACTCCTTCCCACCAGGTGTCACCCTGGAGTGCAGCAATCAGAGCTAAAAGGTCCTGAAAGCATCCACCACTATATCACCTCCAGGAGGCTGCATGCACCCTGAGGGAAATGAGCCCAAAAAGGAAACAATGCGGAGCTCCCTCCTCCTGGTGTGTGTGCACACACGAGCACACCATCATGTGTCCCTGTTTCTCCCTTTGCTCCCACAGCCAGTTGTGGGCTAGAGCACAGCTTCCACACTCAGCTTACTCCCCAGGAATCTTCCACTCATCTCCTCCTCTCTTTTATCTGGCAACTGGAACTTATTATAGAGTGTTTCAGCCAATTTCCTTCTTACTTACACTGCTTTTTTTTGTTGTCATTGTTGTTTTGAGACAGTCTCCCCCCTGTCACCCAGGCTGGAGAGCAGTGTCGTGATCTCGGCTCGTGGCAACCTCCACCTCCCAGGTTCAAGCGATTTTCCTGCCTCAGACTCGGGATTACAAGCGCCCACCACCATAGGCTGGCTAATTTTTGTATTTTTAGTAGAGATGGGGGTTTCACCATGTTGGCCAGGCTGGTCTCGAACACCTGACCTCAGGTGATCCGCCCACCTCAGCGTCCCAAAGTGCTGGGATTACAGGCGTGAGCCACCGCACCCAACCTGCATTTTTTTAAATCAAAGTAAGATAGGCACGTAGTTCAAAAACTAAACTGTGCTTAAATAATTAGAATGAAAACAGTTTCTGCCATCCTGGAAACATGTCTTTGCTCTTTCTGTGTTCAAGCACCTGTTTCCTGGAACCAAGTGACTGCCTCCTTAGTTCATGCCTTTAAATTTTGACAAAGTACCTCCTTCATTAGCTTCCTGTGAAAAGATGTGTGGGAGGTCAATATTTAGAATCCTTGCACACTTGGAAATATTTTTATTCTACTCTCACACTTAAATTGATAATCTTTTTGAGTATATAACTGGATTGAAAATCATTTCCCTACAGAATTTTGAAGACATTTTTTCATTGACTTGTAGCACTGAAAATTTTATCAAGAAGTTTAATATTATTCTGACTATCATTTCTTTGCACACATCCAGTTTTTTTTCTCTGAAGCCTGGGGGCTCTGAAAGTTCACACAGTAGTCACTCTTTTTTTTTTTTTTTTTTTGAAGACAAGCTTACATTCTGTAACCCAGGCTGGAGTGCAGTGGTACAATCATAGCTTATCTCGGCTTCAAACTCCTGGGTTCAAATGATCCTCCCACCTCAGTCTCCCAAGTACCTGGGACTACAGGTGCAAGCCACTGCCCCTGGCTAATTTTTTTATTTTTTTACAGAGACAGGGTCTTGCTGTGTTGCCCAGGCTGATGTTGAACATCTGGGCTCGAGCAATCTGCCCTCAGCCTCCCAAAGTGTTGGGATTACAGATGTGAACCACTGCACTCAGCTGATCACTCTTGATGTAGCTCATTTCCATTCATCATACTGGGTACTCAGTAGCTCATTCAATCTTGAGATACTTATCCTTTTCTGGGATGTTTTGCTGTGTTACATCTTGGATAATTTTCTCCCCACGATTGTCTTTATTCTTTCTTTGTTGACTTTCTATTAATTGGATGTTGGACCTTTAGCTCTCTTACCTCTTTTTGTCTCTTAATCTCCTTGTTCTACTTTCTGAAATATTTTCTTTGACTTCATCTTCAAAAATGGTATTTTAAATCATTTATGAAGCTTTCCTATTTTTTAGGATCTGGTTCTCTTTATCTGGTTGTTTCTTACACTATTCCACAAGATACTATCGTTTTTCAGAGGTAATAACATCCTAATATCTTTGAAGATAAGTTTTTTACTTTTTTCTCCTTCCATCATCGTCTTAGTTTTTTCCAGGTTTGTTTCCTTCCTGTGTTCATGTCTTTGATGTTTGGTTGGGCAGTCTCACACTGGGGATGCTCCAGCAGTGTGGGGCCATCCCTAACCATGCACATTTGGAAGAGAGGCTCTAACAGCCTAATTGGAAATCTGTGTGTGAGGTTGTCGACCAAAATTTGTCTGATCACCACTCAGCCTTTTGTTTGAGGATTCCCAAAGGTGAGATCTGGAAGCCTTCTCTGGGGCCATTCAGTTTCTCAAAGATAGAAGCCTGATTGGTGATGTGCCTGGCAATAGGCATTCTGGAAGCCCTGACTAGAAATGGCCCACAGTTCCACTGTGTCCAGCGCTGTGTCTCACTCCTACTCTGTGCTGAGCCTGATGGCCCCGTGTCTAGAATCTCTCTAGTTCAACTTCTCTGGCAAGTAAACCTTTGCTCTCTTGTTAGCAAGTTTATTGTTGTTGGCCAGGTGCGATGGCTCACGCCTGTAATCCTAGCACTTTGGGAGGCCGAGGGAGGCGGATCACTTGAGGCCAGGAATTCGAGACCAGCCTGGCCAACATGGTGAAACCCTGCCTCTACTAAAAATACAAAAATTAGCTGGGTGTGGTGGCACACGCCTGTGATCCCAGCTACTCGGTAGGCTGAGGCAGGAGAATTGCTTGAACCCAGGAGGCAAAGGTTGCTATGAGCCGAGATGGCACCGCTGCACTCTAGCCTGGGCAACAAAGCAAGACTCCAGAAAGTTTATTGGGGTACAGAAGAGGGTGTCCTGGCATAAATGGTGATAACTCATCATCTGGTTGTGTGAGGTGGTAGACATGACCTTTAGGTCCAATTGCCATGTATTAAGACCTTTAACTCTCGAGCTGTATTTAGTCCTCACCTCACCTATGACTTTTGCAGCTCTAGGAATGTCCTAGAGGTGCCCAGCTTCTTGGAGTTTCTATAGCAGGTCAGTTCCTTTCCTGTTAGTTAATACTTCTCCAGCCACATCCTGTTTTCTTAATGTTAAAATGTCATATGCTTGTATCAGTTAGGATGCTTCAGGTACAAGTAGCAGAAAACATAGATTACCATACATTTAAATAATTGGGAAACTACCGCATGCTACATGAGGTCCAGAGGTGGAGGAGCACCAGTCCCCAACCATCGGAGATTGACTCGCCTTCACAGCCCTTCTTTTATTCCACCCTCTTCAGTCTTTTGACTTCATCCTCAAAGTCCTATAGCAAAACGACTGTAGCAATTCCAGGCACATGCAGATATAACAAGGTCCAGATGAAGCTGAGGACCACCTTTCCTGTGTGTCTCTTTTGTTTTTGTTTTGTTTTTTTCTTAACAAACTTTATGTTTTGGAGGAGTTTTAGTTTCACAGCAAAATTGAGCAGAAGGTACACGTTTCCTATATACCTCCTGCCCACACATGCATAGCCTCCCTCCGCCACTATCAGCATCCGCCACCAGAGCCTGCGTCTCTTTTATTTATTTATTTATTTATTTTTAAGGCAGAGTCTCACTCTGTCCCCCAGGCTAGAGTGCAGTGGCATGGTCTCAGCGCAACCTCTGCTTCCCAGGCTCAAGCAATCCTCCCACCTTAGCCTCCCAAGTAGCTGGGACTATAGGTGCCTGTCACCATGCCTGACTAATTTGTGTATTTTTTATAGACATGGGGCTTCACCATGTTGCCCAGGCTGGATGCCTCTTTTTAAAAGTGAGAAAAAGCATTCCAAAAGCCCTCTACCCCAAAAAATAATTTTTTAAAAATTTCTCATGTCCTTTTCTAAACCAATGGTTAGCAAGCAAAATGAGAGATTCCTATTATTGGTTTAGGAGTTAAATGGATGTTAGGAAGTCATCATCGTAAGTGTCACCACATTTCTGCTGATCTCATTGTTCTTTAAAGCTAATGCCTTTTTTATCTCTTTACTGTTATTTTAGTAAGATTTTGGAAGAGAGAAGGGAGAAATATGTGTGATCCATCTGCCCTGTTTAACAGGAAGTTCTTCACATTTCCATGCTCATAGCAGCATTATGGCCAAGATATGGAAACAACCTAAGTGTTCATTGAGGGATGAATGCAGATATATATCTATATCTATATCTATATCTATATCTATCTATCTATATATATATAAAATATTTCAGCCTGGTACAGTGTCTCATGCCTGTAATCCCAGCACTTTGGGAGGCTGAGGTGAGCGGATCACTTGAGGTCAAGAGTTCAAGACTAGCCTGGCCAACATGGTGAAACCCCGTCTCTACTAAAAATAAAAAAAATTAGCCACATGTGGTGGTGCATGCCTGTAATCCCAGCTACTTAGGAGGCAGGCTGAGGCAAGAGAATCACTTGAACCCAGGAGGTGGAGGTTGCAGTGAGCCAAGATTGCACTACTGTACTCCAGCCTGGGTGAAGAAGTGAGACTGTCGCAAAAAAAAAAAAAAGAAAGAAAAAAAGAAAGAAAGAAAGAAATTAGCCGAGCATGGTCACATGTGCCTGTAATCCCAGCTACTAAGGAGGCTGAGGCATAAGAATTGCTTGCTTGAAGCTGGGAGGCGGAGGTTACAGTGAGCCGAGATGGCGCCACTGCATTCCAGCCTGGGTGAAGGAGTGAGACGATGTCTCAAAAAAAACAATAATAATACCGGGCACGGGGGCCTACACCTGTAATCCCAGCACTTTGGGAGGCTAAGGCGGGTGGATCACTTGAGATCAGGAGTTTGAGACCAGCCTGGTTAACATGGCTTAATCCCATCACTACTAAAAATACAAAAAAATTAGCCGGGCGTGGTGCTTGTGCCTGTAGTCCCAGCTACTCAGGAGGCTGAAGCAGGAGAATCACTTGAACCCAGAAGGCGGAGGTTGCACTGGGCCAAGATCACGCCACTGCACTCCAGCCTGGGTGACAGAGGGAGACTCCATCTCCAAAAAAAAAAAATAAGTAACAATAATAATACATATATATATATAAAGAAATATTATTTAACAATAAAAAAAGGATACCCTGCCATCTTCAACAACATGGATGAACTTGAGAGCATTATGCTAAGTGAAATCAGACAAAGAATGACAACTACTGTATGATTTCAGTTACAGGTGGAATCTAAAAAAGCCAAATTCACAGAGAGAGTAGAGTGCCAGTTGTTTGAGGCTAAGGGTTGGGAGAAATGGGGAGATATTGGACAACTTTCAGTTACAAGATGCATACGTTCTGGGGATCTAATCTCCAGCATGGTGACTCTAGTTAATAATACTGTATTATGTACTTGATATTTGCTAAATAAGTAGATCTTAAGCAAATTTCACTGGGCTCAGTGGCTCATGCCTGTAGTCCCAGCTACTTGGGAGGCTGAGGTGGGAAGATCCTGTGAGCCCAGGAGTTCCTGTGAATACAGTGAGTGATTGCTCCACTGCACTTCAGCTTGGGAGGCAGAGAGAGACCGTGTCTCTAAAAAATAAAAATAAAAAGTGTTCTCACCATGAGAAAAAAAACCGGTAACTGTGAGGTGACATATGTTAGCTAACTTGTGGTAATCATTTTGCACTGTACACATATACCAAATCACGTTGTATACCTTAAATATACACAATTTGATTTATGTATTATAAGTGTAAGATGTTATACCTCAGTAAAACCAAAGAAAAATAAAATACCAAAAAATAGGAAGTTCTTTAGTAACTTTCTTACATATACATATTTTCTTCTTGTTTTTGTTTTTCCTATTTTTCATTATGAAATTTTTCCCATGTATAGAAAAGTAGAGAGAATAGTGTATTGAACACCTACAGGTCTTGTTTTAACAGTTACTTATTAATATTTTGCAATTATATTTGCTTCATCTACATTTTTTGATGATATGTTTTGATGTAAATTGCAAGTACCATGGCATTTCACCTTAAATACCTTCCAATTGCATCTTTTAAAAGTAAAGACAGGCCGGGCACAGTGGCTCACGCCTGTAATCCCAACACTTTGGGAGGCCGAGACGGGTGGATCACGAGGTCAAGAGTTCAAGACCAGCCTGGCCAAGATGCTGAAACCCCGTCTCTACTAAACATACAAAAATTAGCTGGGCATGGTGGCACACACCTGTAATCCCAGCTACTCAGGAGGCTGAAGCAGGAGAATCACTTGAACCTGGGCGGCAGAGGTTGCAGTGAGCCAAGATCGTGCCACTGCACTCCAGCCTGGGCGACAGAGCAAGACTCCATACAGGCCAGGGCATGGTGGCTCATGCCTATAATCGCACAAATCTGGAAGGCGAAGGTTGCAGCGGACCACCTGAGGTCACACCATCGCAGACCAGCCTGGGCAACAGAGCAAAACTCTGAAAAAAAAACAGGCCTAGCACAGTGGCTCACACCTGCAGTCCCAACACTTTGGGAGGCCGAGCAAGGAGCATCATTTGAGGCCACAAGTTTGAGACCAGTCTGGGCAACATAAGCAAAACCCCGTCTCTATAAAAAATTTTAAAATTAGCCAGATACTGTGACACCTGCCTATAGGCCCAGCTACTCACAAGGTTGAGGTGGGTGGATCCCCTGAGCCCTGGAGTTTGTGGCTGCAGTAAGCCATGATCATGCCACTGCACTCCAGCCTGGGTGACAGAGCAAGATCCTATCTCTAAAAAATAAAAATAAATAGATAAAAAGAAAGGCAATTTCCTATATAACCATGATGCTGTTATCGCACTTAGTAAAATCCAGCTCCTTTTTAATCTCTCTCCTGCAGGATAAGGAGGTCCTATCATGATGGAGAGGGCTTCATAGAGAGAGAGCCTGTTAGAAAGTTTGGAAACAAATCTTCATCAACAGAAGATTTGTTAAGTAAATTGTGATATATTCATACTATGGATAACTGAGGAATATTTAAAATGATGTAGCTCTATACATGGAAACACGTCCACAACATCACTAGGTTTTTAAAAAGCATGTCTCAGAATAGTATGTACTACTCACATTTCATGTTCCAGGTGATCTTGTGATCCAGTTCTTGCTTTAAAATGCATTTGCATGTGTGTGCACAGTGACAAAGTCTGGTAGGATGTAAATCAAAATGCTAATAACACTTGATCTTGGGTGGCAGAGTTATGGATACTGTTTTTTTTTTTTTTTTATGTTTCAGCCTCATCTAAATTGTTTTATTATTTGGGTCTTCAGTGGTAAGCAGACAATAGTGTTGTTGCTCCTCCTGATACAGAAGAGCAGGTATTGAGGAACATCTGGGGAGATGCGTTCTTTGGCCTGTAGACACGCAGAATGAATGGCAGCTTTGTTTTTATAGTACAGGAAGGTGATAGTCCATAATAGTCATCCCAACGTAATTCTTATAATGACACTGAAAAACTACATATGGCCTTGTTTTGTTTTGTTTTTATAGCAAAATATACATAACACAAAATTGACTATTTTTAAGTGTCTAGTTTAGTGGCAACACAAAATTTACTATTTTTAAGTGTCTAGTTTAGTGGCATTAAGTACATTCACAATGTTGTGTAGTCATACTGTCATCCATCTCCAAAACTTTCTCATCATCTCCAGATGAAGCTGTGTATCCACTAAATACCCCCTCCCTATCCCCCCCTCCTTCCAACTCCTGATAACTTTTGTTCTACTTTCTGCCTAGGTATCTCATGTAAGTGGAACCATCCAATATTTGTCCTTCGTGTCTGGCTTATTTCATTTAGTGTGATGCTTTCAAGTGTCATTCATATAGTAGCAGAATTTCATTCATTTTTAAGGCTTGCATAATATTCCATTGAATGGATATACCATATTTTATCTTATCATCTGCTGATGGACAGTTGGGTTGTTTTCACATTTGTCGTTTTGTTTTTAAGTGACTATAGTTTTGGAATCTGTTTTAAGTTCAAGTATTAGAGACCTGAAAAGATTTCAAAGCGACAGAGTATCCAGGGTGAAAATAAGAGAGAAGAGAGACAGATCAGCAGTGCTGCTTCATGAGACTTGAAGGAGCAGCTTTCAAAGCAGAAAGCAGAAAAACATTTTTTTCCTCCAAAACTTCTTTTTCTCCCTATCTTTGTCACCTCTCCCTGCTCAATCACCTGATCAAAGTGGAGAAGTAGTAAAAGCTAGTAACAGTTAACTGTGACTATTCCTCATCTAACTCTTCCGCCATGCGGATGTGTTTGATTTTGGTTTTGCCTTGTGTTGTTTTGTTTTTTACTGCCTAGGAAGCAGGTAGTTCTACCTCTTACTGTGACATTGCTTTTTTATAAGCTTAACCATAATTAAGATGACATGTGTTGAGTTGTTTTATACACACATAGAATTCATTCATTTGTTCATTGAAAAAAATATCTCTTTAGCACCTACTGTGAGCCAGTCATGCCCCACAGTGCGTAAAAGGGCTTGTCAAAAAGTAAATTGAAGCTGGGCACGGTGGCTCACGCCTATAATCCCAACACTTTGGGAGGCTGAGATGGGCAGATCATCTGAGGTCAGGAGTTGAAGACCAACCTGGCCAACATGGTGAAACCCTGTCTCCACTAAAAATACAAAAATTAGCCAGGCGTGGTGGCGTGTGCCTGTAATCCCAGCTACTCAGGATTACAGGCAGGAGAATTGCTTGGACCTGGGAGGCAGAGGTTGCAGTGAGCTGAGATCACAGCACTGTACTCCAGCCTGGGCAACAGAGTAAGAGTGTTTCATAAATAAATAAATAAATAAATAAATGTAATTTGAAACACTCATCCTCAGAAAATACAATTAAACTACAACTCAATATTAAGTAACAGGCATGGGTGCCAAGTAAGGTGCTAATGAGTGGCCCATCACCAGGACAAAACTTTTTTTCATGCCAGTATAACAGTTTCCTAAAATCATAGCTTTGTATCAAAGAACGTATGCATAGGACTGTATTTCTTCATTACTGATATTTTTGGTGATTGTCCTGATCTTGTTTACGTGGTTGATCTTCCTGTCAGGTTCCACTTTCAAGGGAAAGCAATTGTATGGCAAGTACAACTTACTTACCTGCAAATGGGTGAATAGTTGTAACTGAATTCATAGAAGACTGGTGTAGTTTCAGTTCACTTTGTCATGTTCCACTTACACTGTTGGGCTTTCCCATCATTCCTGTCATCTGCCCCGGGGACAGCAAGTGGGGCAGAACCTAACTTGACTGGGTCACTGGAGAGAGCTGGTCACTGCAAACCCTTCAGCCTTGATTGTTTTCCCTTATGCAAAGTCACCACCAACGTGCCCTCCCTGAGGTATTGGCAAGGCTAATCAGGCTGTTTTCTCTTTTTTGAGATGGAGTCTTGTTCTGTCGCCCAGGCTGGAGTTCAGTGGCATGATCTCGGCTCACTGCAACCTCCACCTCCCGGGTTCAAGCGATTCCCCTGCCTCAGCCTCCTGAGTAGCTGGGACTACAGGCATGTGCCACCATGCCCAGCTAATTTTTTGTATTTTAGTAGAGACAGGGTTTCACCGTGTTGTCCAGGATGGTCTCAATCTCCTGACTTCGTCATCTGCCGGCCTTGGCCTCCCAAAGTGCTGGGATTACAGGCGTGAGCCACGGCACCTGGCTTCAATCAGGCTGTTTTCTGAGCACCAGTAAACTGGGTGGATCTTGTTACCTCAGAAAAGGTTTATTTGGTTTATTTTGTTTGTTCTCCCCTCTTGCCCTTAGACCATCATCTGCAAATAGCATAAGCAGCAGCACATCTTCAAATCATAGCGGCCACACTCCAGAGCCCCCACTCCCACCGGTTGGAGGTGACCTCGCCAGCCGACTGTCCAGTGATGAAGGGGAGATGGACGGAGCCGACGAATCCGAGAAGCTAGACTGTCAGTTCTCCACGCACCACCCCAGACCTCTTGCGGTAGGCCTCCTTCTGTTCCTTGCCGTGCATTCTTCGCCTGTGCTTTGCAGACACTTAGGTGATCATACCAGAGGCATGATCCTAAGGCAAGACTGCCTGCGCAGTGTTTTACAAAAAGGCTTACCGTGAGTTTAAATGATTGCCTTAGAAATACCCTTGAACACTACAAAAGGAAAGGAATGGGCTCCCAGCTGATTATAATCCCGAGTACTTCCATGTACTACTAAAAAGAAAAAAAGGGGAAAAAATGGATAATCCTGAGTATTTATGGCCCGCCTTGAAGCGAGCATGCTTGAGAAATAGTGTTTCTATAAGTGCACTTAGGAGCTGACCCTCTGGCCTTGTTCATCTAAAAACGGAGCCTCTGATGTCCAGGGTTAGCTTGGTTCACCTGCTCTGGAAACTGTCTGTCTTAGCAGCACATCAGGGGCCAGCCCTTGTTGGTATTCTCCCCTGTTGGTTCTAAGTGTTACTGTTGTGTGACCATACGGCACCAGAACTGAGCGTGTGTGTGTGTTGAAGGAAAGAGGAAGCATTTCAGGTCACCATGATTGCTGATTAGTAAAAAGGGCACTTTCCACTTCATTGAATGAGTGCACACTGACAGTTCAGAAGGTCATTGAAACTGAGGTGGGAAACAGGAGGCATCCGCTGGAGGCTTGTTTATTGTTTGCGTACAAGCACTTGAGAAGGGAATGCCTGGTGCTGCCATTGCAGAGCCGAATGCAGGGGCCTAGAACATGGGACCCCATGGAGGTTTACTCTGGTGCCAGCCTGAGTCCTGCAGGATCAGCTCTGTCTCTAGACTATGTAAGTGAAATCCATCCTGGTCCCACATCAAGATCGAGTGAATCTCTCTTCCCTCTTATCCATGTCATGAACGAAGGCCAAGTTCACTTCCTTTCCTGGGGATAATGCTTACCTGTGGCTCACCATCAGCCTAAGACTTTGCCTCTTGGTTAGTACAGAAAATAGGGACGATTAAGAATGCCTTTGACTGCCAGAAGTGGAACATTCAACTCATCTGACACAAGCGCTAAGGTCATTTAATTGTCTCACATAGCAGGGTGTGTAGAGGCAGGTGCTCCCAAGCGTGGTTTAGCTTCTCCACCATGTCATGGAGCTGAGGGACAATCTCTGCAATTCCCTCTACTTTTCACACATGGTCCCAGTATGCCAGCTGCTGCTCCGATATTACATCCTCACCCAGTGGTGTGCTACTCAGGTTGGAAAGGGACAAACAGAAAAGGGGTCTTCTTCCAAGATGTTGCCTTATGTTAGGAAAGAAAATCTTCCTATGAAAACCCCAGCAGACTTCCCCTTATGTCTACCAGAAATGGGTCACATGCCCACCCCTAGATCAATTGGCAGCAGAGAAGGAAGGGGTTGCAGTGACGCAGGAGGAACCAGCCATGATTCATCCCAAGGTTCTGGGAGGAGACCCGCTTGATTACTGCTCTGTGTCAGATATCAGAATTAAAAGTGTGGTTCTGTTAGCAAGGAAAAGACAGAGAGAGGTGGGAGTGGGTGGTAGTTGGTGAGGTTGGCAACCAGTAGGGTCTGCCACGGTGGCCCACGCAGTGACGATCTACAGCTTTGCTGGAGGCGTAACATGCCAGCCGGGAACTGGAGCCTCTAAGGGCCTAGCCTCGCATCTGTATGGAATCAGATACACAGGTAGCAAAGACAAAACGGTGCTTCCAGCTCCTGAGTCTGAAAGAAATATGAGGCTCTGCCAGAAGGCCAGACTCTGGAGCACGTCAAGACATTTGTCCAGATGACAACCTGCCAGGCTACAGTGGATTCACTAAACTCGGGATGTGGCGCAGCTGTGCGCCCTTAATGTTTTGCTGATTTAAATGGAAAGGCCACAGATTTGTGTCTTTGCTTTGTCCTTTCTCTCGTGGCCAGTTGATACATTAAATCATTGTTTGTAATGAATGCTTGCTCGGTGCATCTTTAGCAATTGAGATGAGGGAAGAAATGATGTCTAGACCTGGAACAGCTCCCACATGCTGCCAGGGACCAGCTTCTATGTCGGAAAATTCCCTTTGTATGTTTTCTTGCTTGGTCAGTAAGCACTTAACATGAAGGTGCAGAAAAGTGTTTTTCGTCAGCAGTACCAGATTTGATGGGTGACAAGATTTTAATGCAAAACCCCCCAAAACACCAATAGAAACGGAACAAAGGGAAGGTCTTGCATTTCCTCCTGAGAACTGTTCCAAAGTCTGGTTCCAGGACGGGTTTGTGGAATGAGTGCCAATCCAGCCCTGTGTCTGGGAGAGAGGCCAGGGAGCTGCTGGGAGGCCTGGAGGAAGGGGGAAAGCTGCTTTTGAGTTGTAGAGTCATTTGCAGACTTGCCTGAGCCCTAAACCAGCCAAATGTCACCTTCTCTGAGGCTGCTTCTTGCATTTCTGTCTGCTAGCCTTCCGGTTGTCCTAACATCATAATCAAATGTTTATTAAACATCTGAATGCCAATATTTCATCCACATATTTTAAGAGGGATAGTGTGCTTTAAACATTGTGTGGATCCCTGTCTCCCCCATCTATCTGTTAGCCCAAATGCCTACTATCCTCATACTAAGGAGAAGGAAGAGAATGGGCTCCCCTCTCTATACACTGATAGTCGAATCAGGTATGTAGGCATCCTGTATATAACGTAAAACAGCCATGTCATGAGTCCAAGGCAAAATGTAATAAAGCAGGCAATGGGTGTGCCATGGGAATTCACAGTGGGAAGATCACTCAGATGAGAGCCACTGGAAATGAGAGTCTTGATAAGGGAACCAGGAGAGAGAGGGAGGAATTGGGATTGACAAAAAGAAGAAGGAAGGAGACAACAGGGAGAAGGAACAGCAGGAGCAAAAGCTTCAAGGTGGTGCTGTGTCCCAGGACAGCCTACAAAGACTGATTGGAGGCAGAAATGTGGTCGAGACTGGGAAAGGAAGGCATTTAGCCTGGCTGGAAGCAAAGTGGCTCTGTTGACATCAGATAGGAAAGGTGGGACCTGGGATACCAGCACAAGCAGTTTCCATTACTATCATGAGAAGCAGGGAACCACCAAGTTCCTTGCAAAAATGTGGCTGATAATAGGACAAACAGATGGTCCTGAAAAGTCACCCTGGGTGCTGGTTGTTGTTTCTTTTTTTTTTTTTTCTTCGAGACACAGTCTCAGTCTGTCACCCAGGCTGGAGTGCAGTGGCACAGTCTCAGCTCACTGCAACGTCTACCTCCCGGGGTTCAAGCAATTCTCCTGCCTCAGCCTCCCTAAGAGCTGGGATCCCAGGCATGTGCCACCATGCCTGGCTAATTTTTGTATTTTTAGTAGAAACGGGGCTTCACCATGTTGGCCAGACTGGTCTCAAACTCCTGACCTCAAGTGATCCACCCACCTCGGCCTCCCAAAGTGCTGGCATTACAGGCATGAGCCACTGTGCCTGGCATTATTTGTTTCTTAACCAAAAATGCTGGCTCAATCCCAGGAGTAGAAAACGTAGCCCCTTCTGTGCCACAGAAAATTGAATGTAGCTATTGTTGAGTTGCAATGTGAGGTTCTACAGAAAATCCAGAGCTCAAACTACAGAACTGCAGAAGTATTTTTGGCTTCAGTACGGTTTGCTTCTTTGAGTAAAACTGTGCCACTGTGTGTTTTTATGCAAATGTTATTTTTCTCTGTATAGTTTATATTAGCTTATTAACCTGTAATCAAAATTAAAATTTTTTTTTCCTCACAGTTTTGCTCATTTGGGAGTCGCCTCATGGGACGAGGGTACTATGTGTTTGATAGAAGATGGGATCGTTTTCGATTCGCACTAAACTCCATGGTAGAAAAACACCTGAATTCACAGATGTGGAAGTAAGTGAGCAGCTTTTGTGCAATATAAGATCCGAGCTGCCCCACAGTTACCTGAAACCTAACTTTCTAAATAAATGTCAGTGGCTGACTTTTCATAGAACAAAATGATTCTGAAGTCAGGATGCTTGATTAATTCTTAAATACCAGCTCTTCTTAATGGTTTGCCTGGAGGTTTTGAGAAACACGAATGATGTGTTACATGCTTTGTCTTTTTTGGAGACCATTTTTGTGTTGGTAATCTCCTAAATGAGAAGGATATTAGATAATATATTGTTTGTTTACCTATGTAAAAGGGCCTTTCTATTGCTCCTAGAGAATCTAAGGATATTAAGAACATGCTTCTGGCTGAGTGCAGTGATTCACGCCTGTAATCCCAGCACTTGGGAGGCCGAAGCAGGAGGATTGCTTGAGGCCAGGAGTTCGAGATCAGCCTGGGCAACATAGCAAGACCCCCATCTCTACAAAAAATAATTTTTAAAAATTAGCTGGGTGTAGTGACGCACACTTATGATCCTAGCTACTTGAAAGGCCTGGGATGGGAGGATCGCTTCAGGCCAAGAGTTCAAGGTCACAGTGAGCTATGATTGTGCCACTGCACTCAGCCTGGGCAATAGAGCAAGACTCTCTCTCTTTAAAAATACATATATATATATGCTTCTGTTTGTGATGTTAATGCTACAATATCAAAACTAAAGATTTCAGCCAGGCACAGTGGCTCACGCTTATAATCCTGGCACTTTGGGAGGCTGAGGCGGGCAGATCAACTGAGATCAGGAGTTCAAGACCAGCCTGGCCAACATAGTGAAACCCCTGTCTCTACTAAAAATACAAAAATTAGCTGGGTGTGGTGGCACACACCTGTAATCCCAGCTACTCAGGAGGCTAAGGCAGGAGAATCGCTTGAACCCAGAAGGCAGAGTTTGCAGTGAGCCGAGATCGTGCCACTGCACTCCACCCTGGGTGACAGAAGGAGACTCCGTCTCAAAAAAAAAAAAAAAAACTAAAGATTTCATTATGGTTGTGGACCAATTTCTAGTTGTTTGCTGTCCTGTGAAAACATCTGTACACTTGCCAACAGGGCAGATCCTGAGCAAAGCTGTGAAGTTGGTTAAGTTTGTCTTTGGCCCTTCCCGCCTCCTTAGGACCCCCCACCCACCTCTACTTGTACTTCTCTACCCTAAACTCCAACTTACATTCCCTTTCTCTTAAGTTCCTTTACTATCCATTTCCCTGTGTACTTACATTTTAATAGGGGATTCATAAACAGGGAAGAAGCCTTCATCTGGAAGAATGCTATTGGTAAGAAATAATAGGCCACTTGATAATGTAAGGCCGGCCCACTGGGTATCCCCATCCCCCACTCCTACAAAGGTGAGCTCTCAAGATATCATCATCCACTGGAGTCATGGATCACGTAAATCTGGGCCTAGACAGTCCAGGACAACAGCTGAGGCCCCCACCTGCCCACTGAGGCCCAGTAGAGGCAAGGAAGGGATTCCTAAGAAATGGGAGGGAACATAAGTCAAAATTTGCCCCTCTCCCAGGTTTCCTCCTCTCCCCCAGGCAGCTACGACACCTTAGGGCCCTTTCTGGGAGCCTAAAGAGCTTCCAGACCTGAACTTCTAGGATGAGTGAGCCCCAATTGTGTCTGAATTGAGCTCTCATGGCAGACTTGGTACTAAATGTTAATGTTTACTGTAAGGTAGGTAAGGGCCACAAGAGAAGCTTATCATTTCTTCCCATTTAAGTGACTGCCCAGTGTGTGTAAAGGGCACCCTTGATATTTACTTGTGTCCATTCCAAACAGCAACAAATCGGTGCTGCACGTGGGGTGACTGTGCTCAGTTACTTGATGATTGAGCCTCTGCACTTGTTCCCCAAGACAGCAGCCAGCCCTGGTGATCCTCGCAGCTCTTTGCTCCCTGTGTTATGGAAGTGTTAATCCCGGACACGTGGAAGGAATGTGTTGATCTGTATTTCACTCCCTGGTGTCCTGTCAGCTCAAGCTCCATATTCCTTTCCTCCTCAGGCACAGAAACCCGAGCCACAGGGCATCAGGTCCCTCCCCCCTGTTCAGGACTTGCCTAACCAATCTGCTGTCACTGAGCAACATTGGGGCTGCCTGGGTGTCAACTCTGGAGAGCGTAGCACCCCGCTACCCTCTCAACCTCGCTGCCCAAACCCCAGGCCCTGGCGGGCCCGAACCTGGAGGGATGGCAGCCGATGGGGGCGTGGAAGACATTAGGAAGAAAAGGAACGGCCAAGACTCTTTTTTCTTTAACAAGCATTTAACTCTGCATCAGGAGCCGCCAACACAGTATTCTCTTTCAGCCAGGTCAGCATCTGGACCTCCATGCCACCTGGCAGGGGAGGTTGGGCACTGTCAGTAATTTATTTGCATCTGTGGGCTTTAGTGTGGGACTTCCCTGGGCCAGTGTGCAAAGCTTAAACCAGGGCACAGCCCAGCAAAGCTGAAATCCACTGCCATTTGGCACCTAGAAAAACACATAAACTGTTTAGCCTTGGCGGGGAAGGGACTCCTGGGGACAGGGAGCTGCCACATGCCCCTCACCCTGTTTCTCCCCTGCCCTATCTCCCCTCCTGCTCCTGCTATCCACTTGTGAGTAGTGAGGCAAGAAAAGGATAGAAAGTGTGCCTAAAAAGAGCACCCATCCCAATCCTGAGTGTCAGCCAGGTAAGATTTAGGACTTCAACTCTGCTAGTCAGCACAAGTTGAAGCGTGAATTTATACTATCGAATTGGAAAATTATAAATTGAGACATTAAAAATGGATCCCATTCAGGCCGGGCGTGGTGGCTCACGCCTGTAATCCCAGCACTTTGGGAGGCCGAGGCAGGCAGATCACGATGATAGGAGATCGAGACCATCCTGGCTAACACGGTGAAACCCCATCTCTACTAAAAACAAAAATTTATCCAGGCCTGGTGGCGGGTGCCTGTAGTCCCAGCTACTCGGGAGGCTGAGGCAGCAGAATGGCGTGAACCCGGGAGGCAGAGCTTGCAGTGAGCCGAGACTGCGCTGCTGCACTTCAGCCTGGGGAACAGAGCAAGACTCCGTCTAAAAAAAAAAAACGGAAAAAATGGATCTCATTCAAAGTCATTGATTGGGATCCTCTATAAATGAGCCATCTGGTATTTGTAAATAACTTTTTATTACAAGTAACTGCCAAACCTCTGCCCACATGTATTTCTATCTATACTTTAGTGTAAGCAAACTTGAGTCAAGGAAAGATGGAGTGGGTTGCCTATAGTACCACAGCAAGGCAACAAAAGCAGCAGGGAAGTTGGGAGGTTCCTCCCCCTCTAAGAAATGTTCCCTGCCCCGTTAGGAAGGGATTGTGCGGGGCCAGACAGTTCTAAGGATGTGTGTAGACATTTCCAGTCTGATCATATGGGAGTCCTTGCCCACCATGCATAGTCCCTGACAATATGGGTATGGTGCTGCTGAGAATCCACCTGCTCACCCATCCACCTACCCATTCATCCATCCATTCATTCACTCATTCATTCATTGCAACAAGTAATTATGGGGCACCTTGCTGAGTGCTGACAGGATCCCTTACCTTCTTTAGGCTTGAGAGAATGTAAATTCTCAACGCCATCGTGGCCGTTGTGAGTTTGGCAACATTTTTCTCTTATATTTGATCCCTTTGGTCCGACGTTTTCAAGGACAAGGATTCCTCTGGATTCTACCCTAAAGATGGATGCCACAGGCTCCACCAAAGTGCAGGCCAAAAGCAGAATCTTCAGAGAGGAATGCTAGGAGAGACATTTATCTCTCAGCAGTGCCTCTTTCCAGAGTTCCCTGGCACCTGGTCCTGATGCTACAGCTGGGAGAGTGGCCTCCAAAGAAGAGAAAGGACGGTGTGAGGCCCTGTCTTGCACGTGTTCTAGCCCACGGGGGCACAGGCTCTGGGCCTGCTCACCTTCATGTGCTGCTTTCAAAGAAGGAAAGCTAGTTCCTAATTGCTAGTGAGCCCCAGCTACAGTGAAAATGATTTCCCAGGGAAACCGGGAGAGGGAGCAAGGTGAGAAATGGGAAAGGACCAGCTTGAACGCATTTACCTGGCTCCCGAGGGCCATGTGCTTTCCTGCAAAATCACGAACAAACGTCCCTGTGGCCGTGTGCCTCCTCCCGGTCCCCAGAGTAGCAGCAGCAGCACCCCAGGGTGTAGGATGGAAGGAGGAGTCACTCCCAGCGCAAATCAAAAGATGGAGTTTGCAGGGAGGCCCCAAGAGTAAGCCACAGCCTAGTGCTGGCCTTGGCTCCAGGGAGTTTGCTCTGAGCTACCCCCCAAGCTCCAAGAAGACCAAAGAAGAAAACAGTAGGTTTCCCCTCCCCTCCTGTTTTTCTCCTCCTGTCCACATCCTACATTTATCTTCAGAACAAACTAGAAATCCCTGATCTCCTTCTCTGGACATATGAGGGTCCCCACACTCACCTTTTCCTAACACAGGACTAGAAGACCTGCTAAAGGTCAGCAGCCACACCCCAGACAGCTCCTCTGAGCAAGAGCTAAGGTAGAGTAGGCTGAATAGGAAAAAACAAAGCTAGTCCTGGGAATGGGCAACTTGCCATCTCACCATTCCCAAACCCCTAACCCTCCATGGCCCAGACACCAGGAGCCAGCAGCCGTGAGTCAATGTGGAAATGGCTCTCTGCTGAGGGAACCAGAGGCTGCAGACAGCAAGGGCGGGAGGATGCTGGCCTTGGAGAGGGCCGTTCCCCAACTGCCTCCAGCCCAGAAGCAGGGTGGGGAAAGCCCCGAGAGTCCCTGGGCAGAAGCTAGAGTGGGTGGAGAGGGGAAGCTCCGGCCCCTGTGTCTAGGTAGCAAAGCCCTGTCCTCACATTTCTTACTTGCAACCAGGACCTACATGTGAAATGATCACTTCTCATTAAAAACCACCTTCATCGATGCCAAAAAAAGAGAGTTGGGGGGTAGGGGCGGTGGTTGAGAGAGGAGAATACTGGGGAAATTTCTATTCTAAATAACATTGACCTTTTATTCATGAACCAAAATCAGGCCTTCTCCAGTAGCCAAGCCTGGAGAAAAGGATCTGAAAGGCTGAGCGTGATGAAAATTAGGTTGCTGGATGTTGCAATGGGGGGTGCCATAAGAAGGGGCCATGCTTCAGATTCTCCCATCCTTCAAGGCTCCATTCTCCATAGTCTGGTTCTGCCGGGGTGTCCTCTGTAGCCCTGATGCTCAAACGTCATCGAGCCTCCCGAGCAATGCCAACCCGATGTCTCACTGATTCTCTTTCACTCTTCTCTCATGTTTAGGAAGATCCCTCCTGCGGCAGATAGCCCCCTGCCCTCGCCGGCAGCCCACATCACCACCCCCGTTCCAGCATCCGTTTTGCAGCCTTTCAGCAACCCCAGTGCTGTGTATCTTCCTTCAGCTCCCATCAGCTCGAGGCTCACCTCTTCTTACATAATGACATCAGCCATGCTCTCAAACGCAGCTTTTGTGACATCGCCGGACCCAAGCGCCCTCATGTCCCACACCACAGCTTTCCCTCATGTGGCCGCAACCCTCAGCATCATGGACTCAACCTTCAAGGCCCCATCCGCCGTGTCCCCGATACCAGCCGTCATCCCTTCCCCATCCCACAAGCCATCCAAAACCAAAACCAGCAAATCCTCAAAAGTCAAAGACCTGTCTGCCCGTAGCGACGAGTCTCCAAGTAACAAAAAAAGGAAGCCACAGTCTTCGCCTTCCTCCTCCTCCTCATCCTCCTCCTCTTCCTTGCAGACATCCCTCTCGTCTCCAGTGTCAGGGCCTCACAAAAAGAACTGTGTTTTGAATGCCAGTTCTGCTTTGAACTCCTATCAGGCGGCCCCTCCCTATAACAGTCTGTCTGTGCACAACTCAAACAATGGGGTGAGCCCACTCAGTGCCAAACTGGAGCCCTCAGGACGGACCTCGCTGCCCGGCGGCCCCGCGGACATAGTGAGACAGGTGGGCGCGGTGGGAGGCAGCAGTGACTCCTGTCCCCTCTCTGTGCCCTCCCTTGCGCTCCACGCAGGGGACCTCTCTCTGGCCTCACACAATGCTGTGTCTTCTCTGCCCCTCTCTTTTGACAAATCAGAAGGAAAAAAGCGTAAGAACTCAAGTTCTAGTAGCAAAGCCTGTAAAATCACTAAAATGCCTGGTATGAATAGCGTTCACAAAAAGAACCCGCCCAGCCTTCTCGCACCGGTGCCCGATCCCGTTAACAGCACCTCCTCTCGGCAGGTAAGGGACCTCCTGGCACCGCCTTCACCGGCTCTGGGGGGCAGGGGGAGCTGGGCAGCGCCCCTGCTTAGCCGGGCGGCTCCGACAGGTAACACAAGCTTGATTCCTTTTCTCGTTTTCCCCGAAGGCAGTTTTCACCCTCTGCTTTGAGAGCACTTTACTGAACAAGTACTTGATACCACGCTCACTATGTGCTAGGCACTGTTCTCAGCACTTTACGGTTATTACCTCACCGAGTCCTCATGACACCCCATTGCAGTGGGTGCAGTTATCACTTTACAGATGAGTAAACTGAGGCACAGAGAGATTCTGAGTTCCCCACTCCACATCCATCAGTTTTATCTTTTGAGGTTCTGAGAACATTGTCATTAAAGAGTTCTGTTGCTAAGAAGTTTGATCTGATCTGTTGGAACCCCCTTAGGAAGAGCTTGAGGCCCAGGCAGGTTAAATGCTGACCCGGGGTCCCACCTGGGAGTGGGAGCGCCTGTGCCCGGCTCCCAGGTGACTGTCCTTCCCACTTTCCTAGGCTGCCTCGACCCCCACCTCCTCCTAATAGAATTCTTTCCTTCCTAAAGAAAAACTGCAACTGTCACCAGCTGGCAAAGAAGTGTTCGATGCCATGGTGCAGATAGGAGTGCGTATGGTGAGGAAGCTGAGAGTGTGGCGCGGTCTGGGAAGGATACATGTTTCTTTCCCTTGAGCTCTATTCTCATCCCTGAGTCTAGTCCTTCTCCTCCGGCTGGGGGGCTACTTAGGAAAGCCCACCACCACCCCCGCCCCAGCCTCTGGGGGCCGGTTGGGCATATAGATGAGGGAGCAGACGTCGGGAAGGGCCTGGCCTCGGATTCTCTGCGGAGCCAGGTCTGACGAGAGGGCCTGCCCGGGAGCCTAGACCCATCAGGGCAGTGTGTCCAGAGACCGTTACACAGAATCAAGGGAACCAAACCCCAAGCCCAGCCCCATCTAGGGTTGAGGACTTTGGAGCAATGGGAGGCAGTTGTTAAAAGATGTTTTAATGTTTTATGTCACCGCTTATGAGACTTGTTATAACCTCACGAAGAGCACAGCCTGAGGGGGATTCACAAATCACAAACACATGAGAAACAGCAAGTTTGGAACCCAAGGGCCAGACAAGCTGCACACTGAGGCCAAGGTGAGAGGAGGGGGAGACACAGGTCCTCTCGCTCGAGCCGAGGGCACTGTTCTGACTCCCCACGGCCAGGGGTGTGAGGGAGGGGGGCCGGCGCCCACAGGGCTCTCCCTGGAGGCTAAACTGCTGGTGGGTGCCACCGCCAGGGCCCAGGATGGAGGGCAGAGCCAAGACCTCTCAAGCTTGAACATGTATACGAATCCTCCGGGGGGCTTGTGAACATGCAGATTCTCGGTCAGCAGGCCTGGGCAGGGGCCTGGGAGTCTGCATTTCTAACAGCCTCCCAGGCCACGCCTTGAACAGCAAGGCCGTGGTATCTCACTCGTTCTAGATACAGTCCTAGCAGCTAACACGTAGGTGATGGCCTCTGTTCCAAGCACTTCAGGTGTATTAACTCATTTTATAATTACTTGCTGTTACTCCCCTTTTACAGATGGGTGAACCAAGGCACAGGAAGGTTAAGCAAGGCACCCAAAATCACACAGCGAATCAGTAGTTAGGCAAGGATTTAAACCCAGGCATTTTGGCTCTGGAGTCTGGCCTCTTAGCCTCCATGCCATTAACAGAGTCCCTCTGTGTCGAGTAGATGTGGCTCTGTTGATTCTTTGGTCTGCAGGACTGTAGGAAATGCTTAGTAAATGCTGAGTCAGCCAGAAGCAGTGGTGAAAGGAGCAGCCAAGTGCTCATCAGGAGGGAATTCAAAAAAACGGATGCATTTAACGGCTGCCTTGGATCTGGTCAGCATTGGTTCTCTAACGCAGGTAATTCCTCAGTGCTTGTCACCAGGGCATTAAGAAAAGGCTTTATCACTGGTGATTTCCAAGTATTCAGGAAAGGCAAAGGCCCTTGGGATCTGTGTTAATTCTGCTAGGAGATCCGGGAGGAGGGCGTGGGGGCAATGCATGAGATTGAGAAATCCAAGATAAACCTTTGCTTTGAGAACAATTTGGGGATCCATTTAATTGTATCTGGTTGGTAGAAGGCCAGAAGTTGCCACAGGGCTATTAAACTGAACAAAAATCAAGACTGTGAATGTAGCCAGGTGTGGTGGCTCACACCTGTAATCCCAGCATCTTGGGAGGCCAAGATGGGTGGACTATCTGAGGTCAGGAGTTGGAGACCAGCCTGGGCAACATGGCAAAACACTGTCTCTATTAAAAATACAAAAATTAGCCAGGTGGGGTGGCACATGCCTGTAATCCCAGCTACTCGGGAGGCTGAGGCAGGAGAATCGCTTGAACCCCAGAGACAGAGGTTGCAATGAGCCAAGATCGTGCCACTGCACTCCAGCCTAGGCGACAGGGTGAGACTCTGTCTCAAAAATAAATAAATAAAATAATGTAAGGCAAACGTCTTTACATAAAGGCGAGTTAATGGAGAAGAGGAGCGGTTTATAGGATGAAAGTTCAAGCTGCCTTTGCAGACTAGACAGGGACTGGTTAGTGCCTGGCATCAGCTTCCCCAAGGATGGGGCCCATTGTGTGAAGGACAGTCCCAGAGGAAGGGGAAGGGCACAGTGGCCACACCCGCATGCATAGTGTTCCTGTCCTCCCTCCACGTGAAGGAGAAGCCCAGCGCCATCGTGCTATTTTCCTAAAGAACAGTTGCGTGTGCGTTACATCTCCTAGCCGGGAAAACTGACCCAGCAAAAGATCCAGGTGTTTTATCTGCAGCCAGGCTGAGGGAGTCTGGGCTGGAAACAAGATGGATTTGGGATGGAGGGTCAGAGGTATATGAGCTGTGTGACCCTTTGGCCACAGGTAGAAAAGCCCAGCCTCTGCTGAGTGAAGCTCCCAGGAGGGGCCAGGCTTCTCCACCAGATGCCTTTGTCCTCATCCATCCCGGTTCGGTCCCGGCCAGCTAGGGAGCAGTATGAGGAGTCCCCACAATTCCACTTTTCCTCTGGGAAGGAGAGGGCATCCCTCAAGGCACCCTCTGCAACATTTTCATTTTCTCTGCCACTTAAGATGGAAGCACCAGTTCCGAGCCAATCTGAGGGAATGAAGCATGCATTGTGCAGCCCTTCTTTCCCCTAGAACATGTGGCATCAGCGGGCCCTTCCCAGGCTGGCTCGTGTGTCTGAGCGGGGCTTCAACGGTGTCTTTCAGGTTGGGAAAAATAGCAGCCTAGGTTTGTCACAATCCAGTCCTTCAAGTATATCCAGCCCAGGACACAGCCGACAGGTAAGTTACTGGGGGCGGGGGTGGGGCAAAAATTCATATGGTCATCAGCAGAGTGGAAAGAGTTTGGACATTGGGGTCAGACCCTGATTCAAACCTCATCTCCAGTTAAGGGCATGGCTACTTGGCTTCCAAACCTAGGCCTTCTTGTTAGCTGTGTGCCCGTAGGCAAGTTACTTAACTTCTCTGTGTCTATAAAGTGGGGATCATACTGGCCCCTACATTCTAAGGCTTTTGTGAGGATTAGCCTATTCATGTAAAGCCACTAGAAAATGCCTGGCACACAGTAAACCCACATGTGTTAGCTATTATTACCAGCTGTATGAGCATACGCACATTACCTCTCCGAGTCTCAGTTTTTTTCATTCGTTAAAAGGCAAAATTGATGCTTCCCTCCTAAGGCTATTGTGAAAATTAAAGAAGATGATTTGATTAAAGGGACTTGTGGCCAGGCATGGTGTCTCACGCATGTAATCCCAACACTTTGGGAGGCTGAGGCAGGTAGATCACAAGGTCAGGAGTTCGAGACCAGCCTGGCCAATATAGTGAAACACCATCTCCACTAAAAAATACAAAAATTAGCCGGGCGTGGTGGTGCATGCCTGTAGTCCCAGCTACTCAGGAGGCTGAGGCAGGAGAATTGCTTGAACCAGGGAGGTGGAGGTTGCAGCGAGCCGAGATTGCCCCACTGCACTCCAGCCTGGGTGACAGAGTGAGACTGTGTCTCAAGAAAAAAATTTTTAAAAAGGGACTTGCCAGCCAGGCATGGTGCCTCACCTATAACCCCAGCACTTTGGGAGGCCGAGGCAGGAGGATGGTTTGAGCCCAGTAATTTGAGACCAGCCTAAGGAACATGGTGAGACCCTATCTCTACAAAAATTTTAAATAGCCAGGCATGGTGGCAGATGCCTGTAGTCCCAGCTATTCAGGCAGCTGAGGCAGGAGAACCACTGAAGTCTGGGAGATTGAGGCTGCAGTGAGCTGTGATTGCACCTTGCACTCCAGCCTGGGCAAGAGTGAGATCCTATCTCAAAAAAAATGTTTTTTTAGGCCAGGCATGGTGGCTTATGCCTGTAATCACAGCACTTTGGGAGGCCAAGGTAGGCGGATCACGAGGTCAGGAGTTTGAGACTAGCCTTGCCCACATGGTGAAACCCTGTCTCTACTAAAAATGCAAAATTAGCTGGGCATGGTGGTGTGCACCTGTAATCCCAGCTACTCAGGAGGCTGAGGCAGGAGAATCACTTGAACCCAGGAGGTGGAGGTTGCAGTGAGCTGAGATCGCACCATTGCCCTCCAGCCTGGGCAATAGAGTAAGACTTTGTCTCAAAAAAAAAAAAAAAAAAAAGAGGAGGGGGAGGCCTTGCCCATGGTATCTGTCCATCAGCACTCTCTCAAAAACCTCTGATGAGCTGCAGCCACCATTCAGGATGCAGTTTCATGGCAGCAGTATTCAGGGTAGACTTAGTCGTTTTTATAAACTTGAGGTATAAGAGTAGTCGGTGTGTACACCTGTGATAAATTATTTTCTCAATGGAGTGTGTGCATATGTGTCTAGGGAGGACCAGGAAGGATTAGGGGGTGGGGTTTTGCCCCTTACACATGATTGGAAAATGTGTGGGTGTGCGTGTGGGTGTGCGTGTATATATAACCGTGTTGTTATGTTGCCTTAGACGTGCCGCATGTTTTGTAGACACCAAATAACAAAATAGCAACGTGTGTGTATTTTGCCCTTTGGGATTTTCCCACAAATCTTGGGTAGAGTTTGGGTGAAGATTATGGGGAAATTGTTTTTGTATCCCCAGGCCAGGGAGAGTCTCCTCACCATTTTGAGTCCTTTTTGTGCCAGAACACTTGCAGCCCGTCATGTGTGCTGGGGTGGGAAGGCACATTTATGCTTAGCTGTCAGCCTCTGATGATGGGGCCTCTTGTAGAGGTTTTCATGTGTACCTACAGACTACACTTCACCCTCACCAAACACAGCCCGCATGTGCCCATAGCTCCGGGTACACCTGCTGGGAACCCAAAATGCCAGCAATCAGCCCTGACAAACACGATAATGGCCACCACTTGTGTAGCACTCTCTGCCTGCAGAGAGAGGGCTATGTGCTGTGTCCTTTACACACACTACACACATTTAAACCTTTTCACAACCCTGTGAGGGACAAGATGATTACAGATGAAGATGGCTACACTAAGAAGCCAAGTAACTTGAACCCAAAATCTCTCTCTCCAAAGCCTCTGTGTTTAACCCAACGCTAGAATCCTTCCTGAGATAATTTGCTATGTCATCTGTAGGTTAGGTAGGAAAAGGTGAACTAATGGAGAACAAAAATGAAGGCATCAGTTATTCTGTCCACTCTCCCAAAGAGGACTCCCAGGAATGTCCGCGGCATTCGTCCTTGTGTTTTCCTCAACAGTGAGGACCTCTGTAACTGCCTTACATGCATGGATCCATCACCTCATTTGCTATTGGGTCCTTTAGATCCATCATCTCATTTGCTATTCCAGCTGCCCTTTGCTGGATATGGGAGGTGGGATATTGTCCTCTCTATTATAGATGAGAAAACTGAGGCTCCATCCTTGAATTCTCATGGGTAATCTCAACTGTATGGTTTTGAAACAAGTTTTTCTTTTCTTTCCTAGAAGAACACAAACAGAACGGGCAGAATAAGGACTCTTCCGTAACAAGACTATGAAGCCACTTCCACATCAATTCCAGGCCACCTAATCCCATCCCAGGAGGCCATGGGGAGGAGGAGGGAGGGCAGTGGGCTGGGGGGAGAGTCTGTTTTCTGTGCACTCCCTGTGACTCTGGCCTTTCTTCTTCTTTTTTTAATTGACCAATTTTTAGTTAAAAAGGCAAAGAAGGTGAATTTGAGATTTACAGAAAACAGTTCCAGTGTTTGGTTTCCGCTGTCTTTCCTTTCATTTGCCATGTTTTTACATTCTTCCAAATTTGGGGTCACTCCCCTAGCTCCTGATGCTGCTACTGTACCATCCTTTTGCTCCAGCCATGAGAGCAGACATTGCAGAATGTTGGTTCCAGGTTGGCATGCTCTGAAGCTCTTGAACTTTAGCACAGGCAGAGCCCTTTTTCTTCCTGTCCTCTCCACCCGATCCCTTCCATCCCTACGTCTACCACTCTCTGGGTCCTCACTGGCCTTCAAAGGACCTGGCTGTCATAGGATCCCCTCAGGACTGCGTGCAGGGAGAGGGGGCTTTGCTGGGGAGGAGCTGGGAGTGGAGAATTGGAGGGTGGGTGGGGTTCCCTCATCCGGTTTCCACAGCCCACCATGGCTGGAGCCAAATGCTAGAAGTAAGATTGAGAACAGTGGCCATTTAGTGATGTGGTTTACCTAATACCACTGTCCAGCTGTGCAGCTCAGAAAGGATAAACCAGTCAGGGACAGGGGCCAGAACAGGTTTGGGAAGGTGGCAGCAAGCAGAGCATGGTGGGTAGGAGATGATCCCTAAAAAAACTGGAGACTGTGGTGGTCTGAGCTGGTCGGGAATCTGCAGAATCCCTTCCAGGGATCAGTGTGCCAGCGCCCACAGCAGGGTGAGCTAGGAGGGAAAAATACCAGGAAAAAGGTTGTGAGAACCCAGAAAGCCACTCTGTGAGGAGGCACGGTGACCACAGCTGCTAAAGGTTCTTAGGCTGCCTTCCTGGGTTAGGAAGATCCCTCCAGGGAGAGCTTCCGCAAAAGAGTATGTGTCAAACCTTTTGTCAGAATAAATAATAGCATTTCCCACCCACCCCCATGCCCTGGGCCACAGGGACCTGGTGGGATCAGAACACCCATGGATCAGCTTTTGCTGTGTTAGAGACAGCCATCCCCATGAAGGAATGGTAAGGACAGCCACTGCTCAGTGAAGAACAGCCATTTGGAAGAGCCACGCTGGAGCCCTGCAGCCGTAGAACTATTCACACTGGAGTTTTAAAAGAAACAGCAATACCATAAGCTCTAGTAGGGAATCATAATCAGGAAAGGAATTCACAACATAAAATAGGTGTTCTATGCTATTAATCATGTAACTTCGCCTATGATGTATAGCAGAGATACTGGGAGGTTTTGCTTCATCCTTTAATCAGAAATGAATGCTAGTTTCACAGCTGGGCAGAACCCTCATCATCCCCACCCCGAAGTTTTCCTTTTCTTTCCCATTCCCCCAACCCAAAGATCAGACTACTGTTAAGTTTCACCACACAATTGGAATTGCAAAGACGGGAGGCAAATGGAGTGATTTTCATCAATGGAATTGCACTGACAGTGAGTGTTTCTTACAGGATTACTAAATTTTTTAATATAAAACGATTTTTTTAAAAATCAGGAGTTGACATTAAGTACCCCAGGACATTAGTTCGGATGATTTCATTTTTATTTCTACAGTGTTAAAAGTGCACTTATATGCTGGTTTATTTACATCTTGGGAAAAGAGACTGCAAATTGAAGGGATGATTGTTACTTTTTCTTTTTTTAAAAAAAAAAGGTTAAGGAGATTTTAAGACTTATAAATGTTTAAGAAATTATAAACAAGGTTAGACCCTTTGAAAAAAAGTTTAGAAGATATTCTTAAAGTAAATTTTTATAGTGTTAATTTTGTAATAATTTATGTTTTACTATATTACAGAGCTAACTGACCAGAATAGTTTCAGAAACAATATGAAACTTAGGAAAGTTTAAGCAATGTTTATATTTTTAAAATGTTCTTTGAATTATGTTTTTATTGTACATTTCTTCAGACTGAAAAGTATGTACATATCTTTGTTATTTTTGCACAATTTTGTCTTGTTCGGTTTCAGAGGTCTGTTGTTTTTTATAATTTATTTTGAGTTGTAAAACTTGCAGGAGTAAAAACAAAAAACAAAATCTCCGCAGCAAAATAACCCTCTGATTTATAAACTCTTATAGTCAAAGAGGGAAAACAAAGGTTGAGAGATTAAGTGGCTGCTTCTGAGAAATAATGTCTCAAGGACTAAAGGAGCAATTCAATAGGTTTAGACGTTGTAGCTCTCTACATCTTGAATTGGAAGCTGGAATAAAGAGCCCCCCACCCCCACCCCCCCCACCCCCATCGAATGCTGCTTACTTTGTCAAAAGACTGGCTATGACCAAGGTGAGGATATTTCTGGAAAACTGGGCAAAAAGGGAAAGCCCACGGTATTCTTCCTTTGCAATCAACCACAGGTTTACTTTACAATGATGTATTAAAAACTTGCAGCTTGAAAAATGGAATGCAAATAAAAGGTTCTCTTTGGGTTTGTCTTAGTGGAGTTAAACTGGAGCAGCCTATAAAACATTTTTAGGGTGATGTCCTCTGGGTCCTTCTGTTCTGCACACCCACTCAGTCTTCTCTCCCAGCCCCTTGACTGCACACACCCCTCTTTGCCTGAAGATCTCCTGACTTGTCGCCAGCCATAGAGGCTCGAAAGCTCTGGTTGTTAAGCATAACGCAATGCATAGACCTGTCAGCCATTATATAACAAAAAATAAAGTGAAAAAAAAAAAAAGCGACTTGGATAACTTGTATGCCTTCTTTTGTATCAATGTACCAATTGTAAATAATGCTGATCAACCTTTGTAGAGAATAGTTTATACAGCATATTCTATTATTGCTGATTCTCAGTGAACTCTTGTTTTAAAAAAGGAAAAAAAGAAATTTTCTATTTACACCTTATATTTTGTTATGCTGTCGGCCCATGGCACTTTAACAAAACTCTGTGGGTTTTACGTAGCTGGTCAGTCATGGGGTATATTAAATAACTGTTGTTGCACAGACAAGAATTTGCACCTGCTCATTTGTCCTTTCCTACTACCGATTTTAGAACCTTTTCCAGAAAAATTTTGAAGAAAGCATGTCCAATCATTCTAAACAAATGCCACACTTGTGGAGTGGGTTTCTTTTCTACAATCCATATTTTGTAACACTAAGTATTTTCCTTCTTTGTCCCGCACCTCTATGTATTAGCACTGTCAGATAGAGTTCATTCCATGCCTGTGATATTGTAAGCAGAATAAATGTCTAAAGTAGGTGTAAATAGTAAATTCTATGGCTTACAGTTTTAAAAGGAAAGAACAAACATGTATCTGTTGATACTGCCATGGTTCCTCACCAGGCCTGGAAATATTCTCCAGTGAGCGATTGTATTTTTTTTTTTTTTTTTTTGCTTTTTTTTTTTGTAACATGGCTTTGTAAATAAAATAATTTATATGTTTGTAAAACAAAGTCTTCGGGTTTTCATAAAATTTAAATTTTTGGTATTTCTTTTTTTTTTTTTTTTGCCGGGGGTGAAGGTATTCTCACCAGAAGAGCCTTCCTGCTAGACCTACATTTGAGGCAGGAGACAACCGTGAGGAGAAGAGAAGACAGTGGATTCATTCAGCGAGTACTTAGAGAGCACCCTCTCTGTGCCTGCCCCTGAGCCAGGCGCTCTGTGCTCAGGGACGAGAAACACGATCCCAGCTGCTTTCTGGAAGCAACCCAGTGAGGAGGAAAGCAAATAAATACACACATGATCAGATGTGTAATTATGGATTGTGGCAAATGCTATGGTGGAAAGAACTGGATTCTGTGAAAGAAAGTAACAGGAGAGACATTTAAGATGGAGAGGGGGCAGCTCTCAGGAAGTTCTCTCTGAAGAAGTGATCTGAAGACAGAGATCACTTCTTGGAGCCTAAAGAGCGTCCACTGTGGACAGACCAGGAGCAGAGAGATGGACAGAAGGCAGGGACGAGGCCACAAAAGGCCTTTAGGGAGTTTGAATTTTGTGTCCGATTCAGTGGGAATCCTTGGAAGGGCTTTAAGGAGGGCCACGGTACTGTGATCTGTTAAAAGGGCACTCTAGCCACTGTGTGGTGAATCAGTGGGAAGCTACTGCAAGAGACAAAGTGAAGGTGAACATCAGTGTGATTGAAAGATGATGACAGTAGCTATAAAGAAAAGTGTGTGCCAGCCTGGGCAATACAGGGAGACCCTGTCCCTAAAAAACAATAGCTGGGCATGGTGGTGCGCAGCTGTGATCCCAGCTATTTGGTGGGCTCAGGCGGGAGGATCGCTTGAGCTCGGGAGGTAGGTCAAGGTGTTACCAGTGGAAGGTATCCAAGTTACTGGTGGCAAACCCATACGGATCTGCAGCAACCTCAGTTCTTGCCTCCTCAGAAGAAAGAATTCAACTGGGGCATAAGGCAGAAGAAGAGATCGAGGCAAGTTTAAGAGCAGGAATGAAAGTTTATTAAAAAGCTCTAGAGGCTGGGCGCAGTAACTCACACCTGTAATCCCAACATTTCAGGAGGCCGAGGCAGGTGGATCACCTGAGGTCAGGAGCTTGGGAACAGCCCGGCCAACATGGTAAAACGTCATCTCTACTAAAAATACAAAAAATGAGCTGGGCATGGTGGTGCACGCTTGTAATCCCAGCTACTTGGGAGGCTGGGGCAGGAGAAGCACTTGAACTCAGGAGGCGGAGGTTGCACCACTACACTCCAGCCTAGGTGAAGGAGTGAGAGGCTGTTCCAAAAAAAAAAAAAAATTAGCCAGGCATGGTTGCACGTGCCTGTAATCCCAGCTAGGAGTCAGGAGGCTGAGGCACGAGAATCACTTGAACCTGGGAAGCGGAGGTTGCAGTGAGTTGAGATCGTGTCACTGCACACCAGCCTGGGCGACAGAGTGAGACTCCATCTCAAAACAAGAAAAGCTTTAGAGCAGTAAGGAAAGGAAAGAAGGGAAGTGCAGCTTGGAAGTGGACCAAGCAGGCGACTTGAGAAACCAAGTGTGCAGCTTGATCTCTTGACTTGGGGATTTTATCCATTGGCCTACTTCCAGGATCTTGCATTACTTCTCCCCACTGCTGAGATCTTACTGGGAAGCGGCTGATAGTTTCAGGTGTTTTCTATTAGGAGACTGCCTTTCCCTGGCACCGGCTGTGACCAATTATTACTTTAGCGAAACAGTTAACAACTGCCTGACCATGACCTGAGGGCCACCCAACTCTCCTGGTGTGTGGGGGGTGAGGGAGCTCTCTCCTGCCCTGCCCGTGCCTAATTAGCTGCCCACTGTAACAAAGGTTGCAATGAGCCATGCTCACACCACTGTGCTCTGGCCTGGGCAACAGAGACCCCATCTCAAAAAAAAAAAAAAAGAAGAAGTGGATTCAAGATATATGTACTTTAGATATGAAATTGATAAGATTTGCCTAGGTAAAGAATGACTCCCAGGTCTCTGGTAGAGCAATTAGTTTGGGTGGAGATGTCATTTCTTCAGATATGGAAAATCAAAGGAGGAAGAGGCTTTTTGAGGGGCTGGCAGCAGGAGTGTTTAGTGAAGATCGGAAGCAGGCCGGGCACGGTGGCTCGGTATCACACACCTGTGATACCAGCACTTTGGGAGGCCAAGGTGGGCAGATCACCTGAGGTCAGGAGTTTGAGATCAGCCTGGCCAACATGGTGAAACCTCGTCTCTACTAAAAAAAATATTGTTGTGATTACCTGAGAGAATGTAAAGGGAGAAGAGAAGAGAGATTGGATAGAGCCAGAAAGCTGGCAGGGAACCCTAAGATGAAGCCCTTCAAAGCAAAGAGTGACCCCAGCAGAAAGTGGTTCCCTGAAAGCCAGGACTGTACATGTTTCGGGGAAGGAGCGGTTAGCTGAACCAAATGCCGCTGCAAAATGGAAGATAGGGATGGCGGCGTGTCTAGGGCTTAGCAATGTGGCGGTCATTGGTCAATTATTAGTTTCCTAGGGTTATGACAAATGACCACAATGTGCTGGTTTAAAGCAACATACATTTATTCTCCCATGGTTCTGGAGACCAGAAGTCCAAAATCAAGGCGTCCGCAGGCTGCATTCCCTCCCAAGGCTCTAGCAGAGAATCCTTCCTTGCCTCTTCCAGCTTCTGGTGACTGCTATCGTTGGCTTCCCTGATTTAGAGGCACAACCCTCAAATCTGCTTCCACATTCACATGGCCTTCTTCCCTGTTTCTCCCGTGTCTTAAATCTCCCACTGCCTTTCTTTCACAAGGACACCTGTTACTGAACTTAAGGCCCACCCTAAATCCTAGGTGATCTCATCTGGGGATGCCTAACATCCGCAAATTCTGTTTTTCCAAATAAGGTCACACTGGCAAGGCCTGGGGGTTAGGACATATCTTTTGGGAGCCACTATTCAACATACCACAGTGGCCTCAGCAAAACAGGTGTGACGGAGTAGAGTTGGCATGGGAGGGCGGAGCTTGGGCAAAGCCAGACTGGAGTGGTTTGGAGGGTGCGTGAGAGCTAAGCAAGGGAATTACTTGTGTAGACAGACAAATCCTAAGGAGCTTAGACAGCACGAGGGAGGCTTTGGATTTTGTGTTTTTTGTTTTTCAAGGGAGGAGAGAGCAGATTATAATCCATATGCTGGTAAGACTGAGGTAAATAGGACAGGGAGAGGTTAAGAAAGCAAGAGAAAGAGGTGTGGTATGGTTAGGCTTTGCGTCCCCACACAAATCTCTTCTTGAATTGTAATCTCCAGAATCCCCGGAATCCCCACGTGTTAAGGGAGAGACCAGGCAGAGGTAATTGAATCATGGAGACTGTTTCTCCCATGTGGTTCTCCTGATAGTGAGTGAGTTCTCACGAGATCTGATGGTTTTATAAGTGGCTCTTCCCTCCCGACCTCCCCCCGCCCCACCCATTCGCTCCACGTGTCTCCTTGCTGCCTTGTGAAGAATGTCTTGCTTACCCTTCGCCTTCCACCATGATTGTGAGTTTCCTGAGGCCTCCCCAGCCATGCTGAACTGTGAGTCAATTAAACCTCTTTCCTTTAGAAATTACCCAGTCCCAGGTAGTTCTTTATAACAGTATGAAAACAGACTCATACAGGGTGATTTAAAAGAGAGTTATCTGACTAAATAAAAAAAGAAGAAGTCTCTGAGATGGCAGGAGGGACGGAGATGCTGGCCTTTGTAGAAAGAGGGACACCTCTAAGGTAATGGGGAGGAAGTCAGCTTATAGATTTATCGCTGGGAAGATGAGGGAATGCCCAGCTGATGGCTTCCATTTTCTGAGTGACCATGAGGCAAGATGAATGTGTTTGAAAGCTTGGGAGAAGTTTGAGAAAAGTAAAGAAAGAATTAAGGGCTGGGCTTAGTGGTTCACACCTGTAATCCTAGCACTTTGGGAGGCCAAGGCGGGTGGATTGCTTGAGTCCAGGAGTTCAAGATGGCAATATGGCGAAAACCCGTCTCTATAAAAGAAAACACAAAAATTAGCCAGGCATGGTGGCAGGCGCCTGCAGTCCCAGCGGGAGGATCCTTTAAGCCCAAGAGATCAATGCTGCAGTGAGCTATGATCAAGCCACGGCACTCCAGCCTGGGTGACAGAGCAAGACCCTGTCTCAAAAAAAAAAAAAGTAAAGAACTAAATTGCCAGACAGTGCTGAGAGCACATTTGAAATTCATGTCTAAGATCCTGACATGGAGAAGATCATTTTGGGGAGTGGTTGGAGTGCCCGAAGAGCAGAGCAAGGCCACTCAGAGCCAAAGCTGTCAGGCAAACTAAGGCAGATTTTTTGCCATTTTGCTTCAGTCCCAAGTGAATATTTTCACTAAGGTGCAGAACAGAAAACCAGAGGAAGCAGACTTGAAACTTGACACATAGTATAGGCACATTGAATAAATGTTTGTAACATTGTATTGCCCACCGTCACAAAACAGCAGTGTGGCACTTCCCGCACCAAGGACTTCTTTTGCCCACCAGTTCACTGAGAGCCTTGTCTGTGGCTGGCAGTCCATCACTGTGCACTGGCCCGGGTAACATCAAGCTCTGTTGTAAAAGGGGCCTATACATTCTGTTTTTTTTTTTTTTTTTTTTCTCCAAAGCCAGAACTCTGTGAAGCCTCTTTCAAAACTAATCATAGGCCTAGAAAAACCATAGGAAGCTGGAAGTGATCTTAATTAACCCTAGAACCCTCTTCTACAGGTGAGACAGCTTATTTTTGTTTTCGTGGGGGGCTTTTTTTTGAGACAGTGTCTCACTCTGTCACCCAGGCTAGCACAATCAGGGCTCACTGCAACCTCAACCTCCTAAGCTCAAATGATCCTCCAGCCTCAGCTCACTGAGTAGCTGGGACCACAGGTGCATGACACCACACCCAGCTAACATTTTGTATTTTTAGTAGAGATGGGGTTTCACCATGTTGCCCAGCCTGGTCTCGAACTCCTGTACTCAAGCGATCCAACCTTCTTGGCCTCCCAAATGGCTGGGATTACAGTCATGAGCCACTATGCCTGGCCAAGACTGAGACAGTTTAAATGAGATACTAAGACCTCACAGCTGGCTGTTGGTCAAGCCCGATTGTTCTTTCAAAACAGTGCTTTTTCCACTGTACTTCATTTCCTCCTGTAGAAAGAAATTCTACTGGCCAGGCGCGGTGGCTCACACCTATAATCCCAGCGCTTCGGGAGGCCAAGGTGGGTGGATCACCTGAGGTCAGGAGTTCAAAACCAGCCTGGACAACATGGCAAAACCCCATCTCTACTAAAAACACAAAAATTAGCTGGGCGTGGTGGCATATGCCTGTAATCCCAGCTACTTGGGAGGCTGAGGCAGGAGAATCGCTTGAATCTGGGAGGCGGAGGTTGCAGTGAGCTGAGATCTTGCCACTGCACTCCAGCCTGGGTGACAGAGCAAGACTCTGTCTCAAAAAAAAGGAAAAAAGAAAACTACCCACGGACTGTTCTTCCTATACCACTGTATTTCCATAAAGGTGTTTCAAAATTCAGCATATCAGCCAGGCACACTGAATGGTAAAACCCCATCTCTATTAAAAACACAAAAATTAGCCAGACGTGGTGGTGGGCACCTGTAATCCCAGCCATTTGGGAGGCTGAGGCAGGAGAATCACTTGAACCCAGGAGGCGGAGGTTGCAGTGAGCCAAGATTGCACTACTGTACTCCAGCCTGGGTGACAGGGTGAGACTCTGTCTCAAAAAAAAAAAAAAAAAAATTCAATGTGTCCTCTAGTTGGTTTACTTAGGTTTTACTATACTTAAATATTTTTCTCCTTTTTGTTTTTTTCCATTAGGCAATAACCACTTGCCTAATGGATTATTTCTTGCTTTCTGATCTCATTGGGGCTATTCAGAGCAGCAGGTTTTAAGTACCCATATTTCTAATAAAGTTCCCAGGAATGTATTTTAATAAGTTTATTTTCTATTCATCACATCTTCATAAGCCATTCAACTAGAAAAGTAAATGAAAAAGATGCAAAGAAAGCTGAATGCCTCAAAGACCAAATCAATCCTATTCAAGAGTGAATCATTGTGGGAAGCTTTCAACAACTTGGAGATGCTGCATTTATTGAGATAATTCAAAACTTGAATCTGATCTAAGGTCATTAACTTTAGGAAGGTTCTCCATTTTTAAAGTGGTGGAACTTTTCTGGGTTTCCCCTTCAGCCATCAAATATTTTGGTAAATTTGTAAAGCAAACAGCATCGTCACAAAAGTGTTTGCTTCCTTTGCAACCTGAACAAGTACTGAGAAAGCAGCTATTAAAATAGGAGCTTCTCCAGCATGGGCAACACGGCAAAACCCTGCCTATACCAAAAATACAAAAGTCAGCCAGACTTGATGGGAGCCTGTAGTCCCAGCTACTCAGGAGGCTGAGGTAGAGAATGGCTCGAGCCTGGGAGGTGGAGGTTGCCGTGAGCCAAGGTCACGCCACTGCACTCCAGCCTGAGCAACAGAAAGACCCTGTCTCAAAAAAAAGGTAGCTGGGTGTGATGGCTCATGCCTGTAATCCAACACTTAGGGAGGCCGAAGTGGGTGGATCATTCAAGATCCGGAGTCTGAGACCAGCCTGGCCAACATGGTGAAACCATGTCTCTACTAAAAATACAAAAATTAGCTGGGCATGGTGGCACGTGTCTGTAGTCCCAGCTACCTCAGGACGCTGAGGCACAAGAATCGCTTGAACCTGGGAGGCAGAGATTGCAGTGAGCTGAGATTGTACCACTGCACTCCAGCCTGGGTAACAGAGCGAGACTCCATCTCAAAAAAAAAAAATAGGAGCTTCTAAAGTCTGTATTAGAATTTTCATTTTCTCTCAACCTACTTCACTTACCTTACTGATTTCGTAGCCAAACTTTAGTCTCCTTTGTGCCCCAAAAATCTCTTGCATGTTCCTCAATCCAAACACGACTTGCAGGCTAGGGGAGGAGGGTAATAATTCTTGCATATTATTGGAATAGGGCAAAGGAGAGCCCCCAGGGAACAGAAGGGCATGGGGAGGGAAACTCTCGGGGATCCTGGAGCTTTTCTTTTGGAAAGAATCAGAGGCGGGTTTTTGTTTTCAATTTGTACACATCTTTTGGTTCTGTGCAACTCAATAAACTGAGACCATTTTGACATGGGCTAGATGTTCCACATGGAGAAGAGGACCAGCTGACTCTGCTGTAGGACAGACCCAGAGAGGGAGCCTCCAAGTCCGTGCTCACCTTCCAGCACTGGGAGGATGTTCCTGCCAGGCCCATGCTGAGCCTAGCAGTGTTTAACATTTTAATTAATGAATTGGCATTCAAAGTAACCTTGATGAATTAAAGCCATGAATACAAACAGACTGATTTATAGAACAGTGGTTACCTTTGGGGGGCACAAGAGAGATTTCCGCAGTGCTGGAAATGCTCTGTATCTTGACCTGGGAGCTTGTTAAATGAATCTAATCATTTGTGAAATATTTATCAGGTTATATACTTAAGATATGTTCATTTTATTATGTACTCTTAAATTTGAAAGTTTATACACATACAAAAGGCAAATGGCAGACTTGGAGTGATAATTATCTTATCAGAAGAAGAAAGTTAAAGTAGTCTGAGGAGAATACTGATGAGAGGCCCATTTTCTCCTCCCATCTCCCAGAGGCAGTAGGTACCACAGAGGATGGGGTGTAACAAGATGTTGAAAATGGAGAAGGGGGTTTGAAAGTCTCACATGAGTTTGTTGGACCCCCACAAGTCCCCTTCACCTATGCAGCCCAGTGGTGACTTCCCCCAGCCCCTAGCATGGAACTGGAGGGTTATTTTCTGATGAAATTAAATGGAACACTCAGAGGTTCAGGATTCAAGGATATCAGGCCTATTTTTAAATTTTTAATTAAAAATTATGAAGCATTAAAAAATAAGTTACCAGCCAGGCACGGTGGCTCATGCCTGTAATCCCAGCACTTTGGGAGGCTGAGGCGGGTGGATCACGAGGTCAGGAGATAGAGACCATCCTGGCTAACACGGTGAAACCCCGTCTCTACTAAAAATACAAAAAATTAGCCGGGCGTGATGGCGGGCGCCTGTAGTCCCAGCTACTTGGGAGGCTGAGGCAGGAGAATGGCGTGAACCCAGGAGGCAGAGCTTGCACTGAGCCGAGATCGTGCCACTGCACTCCAGCCTGGGCATCAGAGCGAGACACAATCTCAAAAAAATAAATAGATAAAATAAATAAATAAAAAATAAGAAGTTACCAGTTGCCTGGGCTGCACCATAATCCAGTTCAATCAGCATTTACAGAGGGAGTAGGAATCCAGGCATTTGTATTTAAATGCTCTTCAGGGAATTTAACATATCCTTAGAAAATAAATGAAAATAACAGAGGAAGCAAAAACATTAAAAAAAAATAGAGGCCAGGCACAGTGGCTCACACTTGTAATCCCAAAACTTTGAGAGGCTGAAGCAAGAGGATCGCTTGAGACCAGCCTGGGCAACATAACAAGATCTTGTCTATATTTTAAAAAAGAAAGAAGAAATATAGGGGAGCCATTAGGTGATCTTACCTTCATGTTTACCAAAGTACAGTGTTTGGCCCTGTGCTTCGAAGCTTAAAGAGACTGGATGGATACAGGACCAGAGAAAAACTGAAAGTGATAAAAAATAATTACAGTGAAAAGTTGTGGAATCTATTTCTCTGGGAATGGTTAAAAAGGGAATGCCTCGGATGTCTTTAAAAGCAATCTGCTTCAATTTTCCAAGGGAGATTTTGTATTGTAAAGCTTGGTGTGGATTACCATATGGGTTACATTGACATTCTGGGGATTTTTCATTCCAAAAATATGTATATTTCATATTTCTGTGAACATCAAATTTGTCTTTAGTGATCACCTTAAAATTCCAAGAGGGAAGGACCTGGGTGGGCTGTCTTGTTCAGTTCCTAAATAGCGTCAGGCATACAGTTGGCATACAACAAATGATTGTTGAGTGAACAATGAAGGAGCTAGTGGTGTGCTGGTAAATGTGAAACAACAGCCTTTAGGGGGTGAGAGGGAAAGCATCTGTGAATTTCTGTGACAGAAATATGCCCACCATGGCTAATAGCAAGCTAGCAGCAGCCTGTCCTCACTGAACACAGAGCTGAAAAGAGACACCATCGATCCTCCTGAGGCCGTGCAAACCAGCTCCAGTATACTGCCGATTCTGTCCAATGCAGCAGACATACTATGACCAGCAATACTATGTTAATTCATGTTCGACTGTGTGAAATAATGTATCCCCTAGAGCCAGCGGTGAGAACTTGGCTGTCATTTGGAAGTGACCAACACTCAATACTAAAAATTTTACCATTTTTAACTTTTAACCATATTTCTGCTTGAAAAGGGTATTCAGGCAAAGTGATGTCTTAGTTTCAAAAATAATATACGAGTAACTATCTGTCTTTCTCGTATAAGTGATCCCCACTATGTGGGCTATGCTCCAAATGTTACATTTGCAACCTAATATAATCTTCATTTAAATGTAAAATCAAGGGTGATTAGGTTGCAGGACAACCCATAAAGGCCCCATGATGCACCTGAAGTCTAATATCAATACAGTAGCATTTTGGGAAATGCATTCTCAGTTTCAGCCAGGGAAGAGACAGGATTGCGTGCCACCTGGCCATCATCCCAGCTATGAGAAAGTACACCCTTCCACCTCGCCATCTGCCAGGAGAGCAAAGACTTCTAGTCTGCACCCAGGGCAGACTCCCAGCTCTAAGCAGTACCGGCACTGCTCTGATATCAAGAAATGGGCTAAAGGGCCAGGATACCCCTGGTGGTGGCAGTGATGATAAATAACGTTATTGATCATGTGTTTCACATTTTTTCTAATCCTCAAAATAACTCTGAGGTATGTAAGATTATTATCTCCATTTTACAGGTGAGAAAACCAAAGTTTAAAGAGATCGGGTAATTTGTTCAAGATCATAACAGCTAGTAAGTGGAGAAGCCTCTTGGGAAAGGGTCCTTGACTTCCCCATGTAACTTGTGTAAATAGGAGATCATCTGTGGTCACCTTTCATATAAATAATATAGAAGATCAAAGAGTGTTGGTGTTCATAAATTTTGTTCTGGGCTTCAATTTGGTGGACCTAATTAAAGCTTAAACAGAACTAGCCAGTGTGATGGGAGCTAAATTTAGGCTCAGTTTCTAATATGATGTTCTGAAATTCAGAAGTAGCCTCAAAAATGAAACAAGATAAAAAGAGTGCATGTAAAAACTGGTGAAATCCAAATAAGATCTATAGCTGAGTTAATAGCATTGTAGCAATGTCAATTTCCTGATTCTGCAGTTAAGAGATATTAGCATCGGGAGAAGCAAGTTTTTTAATGAAGTACTGTAAAGGGGTATCATAGGTCCACAATCCCAACCTTGTCCTGCCGTCCTTCATACTGTGGCCACTCGATGTTTTCTACGCTTTCATGTTTGGTAAAATGAATTTAGTGTTTTAAAATGTTTTAAGCATGTTTGCTTTTTTAGGTCTATGAAGAATGAGCAAAGGCTGGATATACTTTTTGAGTCCATCTTGTACTGCCTCAGATGTTAAATGTTATTTTACAAAGACTGAGATGGAACTTTTGAGATTTGAATTCTAACAGTTGTCAGTATTAGTCTACGTTCTTGGTTGGTTTTTTTAACTTCAGAAATGCAGCTCACTGGCTGAGCGCAGTGGCTCATGCCTGTAATCCCAGCACATTGGGAGGTGAAGGTGGGTGGATCACCTGAGGTCAGGAGTTCGAGACCAGACTGGCCAACATGGCACAACTCCACCTCTACTAAAAATACAAAATTAGCTGGGTATGGTGGCACACGCCTGTAGTCCCAGCTACTTGGGAGGCTGAAAGAAGATAATCGCTTGAACCCAGGAGGCGGAAGCTGCAGTAAGCTGAGATCGCACCACTGCACTCCTGCCTGGGTGAGACAGAGTGAGACTCCATCACAAAAAAAAAAAAAAAAAGGCAACTCACCAATGAAACAACTTGGTGAAAGTAAAATCACATTCTAAACTTATGTCTCCCTTATGATTTGCACAAGGATATTAAGCATATAATAAATATCTTGCCTTCCTCTTACATTGCCACATAGAACCAAGTGTCTATAGTTTTGAAAAAACATAACACAAAGCTGGGTGCAGTGGCTCACACCTGTAATCCCAGCACTTAAGGAGGCTGAGGCAGAAGGATCACTTGAGACCAGGAGTTCAAGACAACCCTGGGCAACATACACTTCTATCTCTGCAAAAAAAAATTTTTTTAATTAGCCAGGCATGGTGGTGTTTTGGGAGGTCAAGCCTGCAGTGAGCTGTGATTGGACCATCGCACTCCAGCCTAGGTAAAGAGTGAGACCCTGGGACCAAAAAAGACCTCACACACACAGAATCTGAAATGTTACTCCAAAAACATTTCCATAGGAAACCAAGCAGGACAGCCTATGGACATAGGTTATAGAGACTATAGGGATTTTTCTTTTCCTCTCATTTTAACAAGACTAAGATGATAATGGCACACATTTAGTACATGCCTGGCACCATTTTAAGAGCTTTACATATCTTGGTTCATTCGGTCCTGAAGACAACCCCTGTGAGGTAGACATATTATCCCCATTATATCCATGAGGAAACTGAGGCAGAGAATCTAGCTTTTTGCTCCAGGTGACACAGTTAATGGGCAGTGGTAAGACTGGGATTGGAAGTGAGGCAGTGTGGCTCCAAACGCCATTACGGCACACTGCCTGTTTTCTCAGGAAATTACCCTTTATATTTTTGTCCCTCCTTTTTAATAGCAACCAAAACTCCTAGCTGAGCCATCTCTGACTTGTTCCTCGTTGAAACAAAAAATGGAGAGAGGAAATCAGGCCCCCATCTATTCTGGACACTCATGTCTCCTCACTTTCCCTCTTATACAATTCCCTCTCCTGCCAACACACACACACACACCCTGAGCTATAACTCAAGGCTGACAGGCAGACTGACAAGTCTACCTGACACTAAAGCCCAACATCTTTATGCTGGTGGTCCATACGTAGGGTGACCAAGTGTTCCAGTTTACCTAGGATTTTTCCAGTTTTATCACTGAAAGTTTCATGGCACTGGAAACCCCTCCCTCCATAACAAATCAGGACAGTTGGTCACTCTATGCCCTAGAACTCTGGGGGGGAGCTGTTAATAAACTGATGACTGAAACAGGCCCACACTCCCACTTTCAGAGCAAAGCAATTTTATCAGACTCTCTGGGGGAAGAGGGAGCAGACACTGCATTTTCCTTTTTTACATTTCTTTCTCTTTTTTAGGCTAGTCAAATGAAGCAGTGGGATATGCTGCATTTTCAAAAAGCCTTCCCAGGAGACTGCAGTGTTTGTGCTGGGTCGAGAATCACAGTAAGTCTACACCAAGCATAAGCTGTGTACTCTCAAACTCTTGTGGACTCCTGATCAAACGCTGCCCAGCCCTTCGCCTCAACCTACCCAGCTTGGAGTAATGCAGGGACTCAGGTCTGGTTGTCCATTAGAATCATGTGGGAAGCTTTTAATGCTTATCAGCTTGGGAATGCAAAATGGTATAGCCACTCCAGAAAACAGTTTCTTAAGAAGTTAAACACATGGCCAGGCACAACGGCTCATGCCTGTAATCCCAGCAGTTTGGAAGGCTGAGGCGGGAGGACTGCTTGAGGCCAGGAATTTGAGACCAGCCTGGGCAACATAGCAAGACCCCATCTCAGCCAGGAGCGGTGGCTCACGCCTGTAATCCCAGCACTTTGGGAGGCCAAGGCGGGCGGATCACGAGGTCAAGAGATCGAGACCACAATGAAACCCTGTCTCTACTAAAAATACAAAAAATTAGCCAGGAGTGGTGGCAGGCGCCTGTAGTCCCAGCTACTCGGGAGGCTGAGGCAGGAGAATAGTGTGAACCCGGGAGGCGGAGCTTGCAGTGAGCCGAGATCACGCCACTGCACTCCAGCCTGGGCGACAGAGCAAGACCCCATCTCAAAAAAAAAAAAAAAAAAAAAAAAAAAAAAGGCCCATCTCTTAAAAAAATTTTTTTTTCAATTAGCCAGGTGTGGTGGCATATGTCTGTACTCCTAGCTACCTGGGAGATTAAGGCAGGAGGATTATTTGAGCCCAGGATTTCAGTTCAAGGTTGCAGTGGGCCATAATTGTGCCACTGTACTCAAGCCTGGGCAACAGAGTGAGGCCTTATCTCATAAATAAATAAAAATAAAAAAAATAAAAGCCGAGCATGGTGGCTCACACCTGTAATCCCAGCTCTTTTGGGAGGCCAAGACAGGCACATCACTTGAGTCCAGGAATTTAAGACCAGCCTGGGCAACATAGTGAGACTTAGTCTCTACAAAAAAAAAAAAAATTAGCTGGGCATAGTGGCACACGCCTGTAGTCCCAGTTTCTTGGTAGGCTGAGCTGAGAGGATCACTTGAGTCCAGGAGGTCCAGGCTGCAGTGAGCCTTAATTACACCACTGCACTCCAGCCTGGATGACAGAGTGAGACTGTTAAAAAAAAAAAAAAAAAAAAAAAAAAAGGTTAAGTACCAACCATCCAGCCATTCCACTCCTGGGTATTTCCCCGAGATAAATGAAATTGTATATCCATGTATATGAATATTCATAGTGGCTTTAGTTGCAATAGTCCACAACTAAAAACAACCCAAATGTGCATCAACAGGTAAGTGGGTAAACAAATTCTCATATATACATTCAGTGGAATCCTTCTCAGAAATAAAAATGAATGAAATATTAATACATATAGCAACATGGATGAATCTCAAAAAATTATGTTGAGGGAAAGAAGCCAGACAAAAAAAAAAAAAAGACTACATACTATGGTTCCATTTGCGAACAAATCTCTAGTTACAGGTAGTAGGTCAGTGGTTGCCTGGGGATGGGGTTAAGGAATGAATGTTCATTATCTTGCTGTAGTGATGATTTCATGGCTGTATACAAAGTTACCACATAGAACACTTTAAAAATGTGCACTTTATCAAATGTTAATTATACCTCAATAGAGCTGTTAAAGCAACAACAGCAAAACCACCAACGTCCCAGCCCCATCCCAGGAGATTGTTTCATGGCCTGAAATGGGCACAGATATCAGTACTTTTTAAAGGCTCCCAGGTGGTTCTAAGTTGTTGCCTGGAGTGAGAACCACAGCATGAATGCCCCCCACCCGGAGCCACCCTACAACCACTAAAAGTATTAGTCATAATATTAAGAGTGATGAGGAGGTGAAGGACAAGTTGTGGAAGGAGCAGCGCTATGAGGATGCTGAAGATGATTCATTAAGCCCAATTTGGTTTATTAACAGATGGCACCAACAGAGACTAGCTAACTCCACTAGGTGGCATCTGGACACTTCTCTTCAGCGTGATTTCCAGGGCAATGGGAGATGCAGGGCACCATCTGAGTTGTGCTGAGCACACAGTGTTGTTCCTCTGATGGAGAAAGGATCCAGCCTTGTTGGAAAAGAAAACAACCAGAAACTTGGCAAGAGGTCAGCAGGGCTCACTGTGCTCTCCTCAGCCTAACTTCATAGCCAGAGGAAATCAGATTATTGCAGTTTCAGTGTCATTTGAGGTTCCAGAGTACAAAGAGCAGAGCTATTCAGGGACCAAGTAACTCCTGAAGAGTAAGTAAATATGTTCTCAGCCAGGTGCAGTGGCTCCCACCTGTAATCCCAGCACTTGGGAGGCCTAGGTGGGAGGACTGTTTGAGTCCAGGAGTTTGAGACTAGCCTGGGCAACATAGTGAAACCCCAACCCTACAAAAAAAAAAAAATTAGCTGCGCATGGTGGTGCATGCCTGTAGTCACACCTATTCTAGAGGCTGAGGCAGGAAGATTGCTTGAGTTCAAGAGGTTGAGCTTGAGCTGTGATCACACCACTGTACTCCAACCTGGGTGACAGAGCAAGACCCTGTCTCAATAGGAATAAAAAATAGGCCAGGTGCGGTGGCTCACACCTGTAATCCCAGCACTTTGGGAGGCCAAGGTGGGCAGATCACTTGAGCTTAGGAGTTTGAGACCAGTCTAGGCAACATGGAGAAACCCCATCTCTACAAAAAAATACAAACATTAGCCGGGCCGTGGTGGTGTATGCCTATAGTCCCAGCTACTCGGGAGGCTGAGGCATGAGAATCACTTGAACCTGGAAGGCGGAGGTTGCAGTGAGCCGAGATGGTACCACTATGCTCCAGCCTGGGCGACAGAGCAAGACTGTCTCAGAAAAATAATATATGACGTTCTCAAGGAGAAGACCAAATGTCTTGTGCTTTATAGCACTGAGCAGAAACCACTGTATGCAAGGGACCAGGACTTTGTCTTCTCTCCCTTATTAAGGAATGTTCCTTACATTTTTTCCACTTTGTTTTGTTTAGGCCACACTGGCCTTGGGCAAGTCGAAGGATATCATGACAGCAGACCGTAAAGGAGCCCCCTTTGTCTGCTGTGACTCGCATCCTCCTCCCCAGGCATGTGGTCTCCTGCTTCTCATAGTCACTGTCACTGCTGCAGGCTCCACCTCCATTTCTCATCCCCGTTGTCATTGATGGGCCTCTGCTGTACTGGCCGCTAAGCAGAGCCAGAGCCACTTTTCCAAGCGATCATACAGCTTTGGTCAACCCTGCAGGATCAAGCACTTAGAGAGCCAGAATTTGAAGGAGGGGCACATAATTTGGGTCTTCCTGTTTATGCTTTACTCTCCCTTCTACCACTGAAAGTAAAGCAAGTCCTCAGAGGAGTGGGTCAAAAAAAAAAAAAAAAACCCAAAACAAAAACCACTGAAGAATAACATCCACATCAGCAGTTTTCAAACTCTCCCCGGAACCCATCGGGAACCAGGCTTCAGAGAGGGCCCTCGGATCCGCAGGCACCAGAGCAATGCATCAGCTTTGTCAGCTGAGTTCTGTCCCTGCGTCAGAGCTCCCCAGGCTCCAGTTAACTCTGTCACTATGATCACACAGGCAGCCAGTCATGCTTCTGTAAGAAAGATACAATACAAGGGAGCTTAGAAAATGTGATCTTGCTGCCAGGTGTGGCGGCTCATGCCTGTAATCCCAGCACTTAGGGAGGCAGAGGCTGGCGGATCACCTGAGGTCAGGAGTTCAAGACCACCCTGGCCAATATGGTGAAACCCCCATCTCTACAAAAATACAAAAATTAGCTGGGCATGATGGCAGGTGCCTCTAATCCCAGATACTTGGGAGGCTGAGGTGGGAAAATCACTTGAACCTGGGAGGAGGAGTTTGCAGTGAGCCGACATGCACCATTGCACTCCAGCCTGGGTGACAGACTCAGTCTCAAAAAAAGTGATCTTATTCTATGTGAATTCCAGTGTAGTGCTCTTTTATGTGTTGTATATGTATTTGTGGACAGGGGTAATGGGAAGAGATTCCACCTATGATTTTTTTTTTAAGTATTCTGCTATTAAAAAGTTTATAGAACAGTCTCCAACATCCTTCTGAAAGACCCTTCTTACAAACCCAAGCCAGTGGCGCAGATTTGGGCACATGGTTTTGTTTGTTTATTTTCTTTTCTTTCTGAGACAGTCTTGCTCTGTTGCCCAGCCTGGAGTACAGTGGCACAATCTCAGCTCATTGCAACCTCCACCTCCCAGGTTCAAGCGATTCTCATGACTCAGCTTCCCGAGTAGCTGGGACTACAGGTGTGTACCACCACAGCTGGCTAATTTTTGTATTTTTAGTAGAGATGGGGTTTTGCATGTTGGCTAGGTGATAGCAACAGGAGGCAGCCAAATGCCTGGGCAGATAGAGGTAAGTCAATTGTGAAACCCCGCCTCCAAGCCAAAGACAGTTTAAAGCCTGAAAGCCAAGCTACAGGTTAAATCCTCAGACCAGACTGAGAACTTGTCTTCCCATTTGGCATGTTTTCCTCTGACTGATCCTCACCCTTCCCCTATTATACATATACTTACCCTTTCCTAATTGGTTTTCTGCATGCTCGTGCCCACCTTTGAGTGGTGTCTTTACTTTAACCTTTTTTGCGTATTCACACACCAACTAGCACACACTCCCCATTCTGAGTCCATAAAAGGCCCCAGACCCAGCAGCACACGGAGAAACCACCTGACCATTGGGGTTGGGGACTGACCTCCCCACCACGGCCCCTGAGAGCTGTTCCGTCACTCAATAAAACTCCGTGCCTTGCTTTCTCTTCTATTCTCAGCGCATCCTCATTCTTCTTGGGTTAGGGATAAGAACTCCAGGACTGGAGCATAGGCCAGACTCAGCCCAGGTGGGCCAATTGGGCAGGCCGTCTCCTGTAGCAGGACAGTGAGGCCTGGGTAGGGCATCACAGGCTAGAGGTCCCTGGCTTGCAAAGTGACCGAGAAGACAATCCTGCATTACAGGCTAGTCTCAAACTCTTGGGCTCAAGCAATCCTCCTGCCTTGGCCTCCCAAAGTGCTGAGATTATAGGCATAAGCCACCTCACCTTGCCCGGGGCACACAGCTTTCAAGTCTTTTCAGAGAGTAAGTCTTTTCCCTCCTCAGAATGCCTCCTCTAGACTTGAGGACAAGAGCATTATCCGTTCTCTCTGTTCAAAGTTGCACCGAGGACCCAAACATTAGCCCTAAAATCTCCTCTAGTTCTCCCAGATGATCAGGCCTTTTCTGGCCTGCCAGATAGCTCAGCATTCTCAAGGTAGGCCTGCCCTCTGGAGATACAGTGCTCACATGTCCCCAGTACCATGGCTACATTCTGTTTCAGACTTGGTTCAGTCTCCTAGCGTTCATTTTCTATCTCCTGTTTCCACTCTATTTTCTTTAACTTTTATATTAGGTTTGGGGGCACATGTGAAGGTTTGTTACGTAGGTAAACAGATATCAAGGGGATTTGTTGTACATATTATTTTGTCACCTGGGTATTAAGCCCAGTATCCTGTAGTTATTTTTTCTGCTCCTCTCCCTCCTCCCACCCTCCCCCCTCAAGTAGACCCCAGTGTCTGTTGTTTCCTTCTTTATGTCAATGTGTTCTTATCATTTAGCTCCCACTTGTGAGAACGTGTGGTATTTGGTTTTCTGTTTCTGTGTTAGTTTGCTAAGGATGATAGCCTTCAGCACCACACACTCTATTTTTCAACTGCTGAAAAATTATTTTTACTAAATGCCGAACAGATCAAAAAATTTTATAAAATATATAAAGTATAAAGAATCATAATCAGATGAACACCTGTGAACCTACCCCTCAGTTAAAATCATATTAGAATGAATCCTGCAGTCCCTGGGATATTCCTCCCTAAACCCATTCCCTTTTCTCCCAACTCCAAGGCAAACACTGTGCTGAATTTTGTGTTTACCATTCTCTTGTATTTCTTGATAGATTTCCTATATATGTTTGAATCTGTAAACAATATATTCAGTTTGGTATGTTTTTAAACTTTATATTGATTCATATAGTATATATTCTCTTGAAACAATGTTTTTGAAATTCGCCTATATTGTTCCAAGTAGCTACAATTGATTGTTGAAATGGTTCATAGTATTCATGTGTAATATACCATAGTTTTTAAAATCCATTTTACTTTTGGTATTTGGGCCGTTGTCAGTGGTTTCTATTACGAATGGTGCTGCTATAAACATTCTTGTACATGTCTCCTGGTGTACATTGACAAGAGCTGCTCTTGGAGTGGAATTTCTGGGTCAGAGTGTAGAAACATGTTTAAATTACTAAACTGTTTTCCAAAGTGGATGTTCTAATTTATGCTCCCATTACCACTGACCATCTCATTAATTGTGTGACATCTTTGCCAGCACTTGATATTGTTCAACTTCATAATCTTTATCAGTCTGGTAGATGTGAAATGGTATTTTCTTGTAGTTTTGTTTACTGGATTGTCAAAGAGGCTTAGAATATTTTCACATGTTCACTGACCACTTGTCATTCCCCTTCTTGAAGTGGGGCTTCTGGGCTAACTCTTGGGTGAAGCATGTGGGCACAGGCCCTCAAGGACAGATGGCCCAGCCCAGAGTTTTAGTTTCTCAGGTCTTCCCATGACTGAGTAGAGGCCCTCCTAGCTACTTGCATCCCACCTTACTCAGTGACCCTCCCTCAAAACAACTGTCAGTGCCAGGCACAGTGGCTCAGGCCTGTAATCCCAGCACTTTGGGAGGCCGAGGTGGGTGGATCACCTAAGGACAGGTATCAGGGGAACTCACCCCCAATAATTCAACATTATTTCACATAGGTTCTTTTCTATTTCCCTAAGTGTCAGCCGGTCTGAGAAATAAAGGGAAAGAGTACAGAAGAGAGAAATTTTAAAGCTGGGTATCTGGGGGAGACATCACATGTCGGCAGGTTCCATGATGCCCCCCAAGCCGCAAAACCAGCAAGTTTTTATTAGTGATTTTCAAAGGGGAGGGAGTGTACGAATAGGGTGTGGGTCACAAGGCAATAAAATATTACAAGGCAAATGGAGGGAGGGCGAGATCACAGGACCCAGGCGAAATTAAAATTGCTAATGAAGTTTCGGTCATGCATTGTCATTGATAACATCTTATCAGGAGATAGGGTTTGAGAGCAGACAACCGGTCTGACTAAAAATTTACTAGGCGGGAATTTCCTCGTCCTAATAGGCCTGGGAGTGCTACAGGAGGCCGGGGCTTATTTCATCCCTTATCTGCAACTGTAAAAGACATTCCATTTTAGAGGGACAGGCCATCTTAGAGACCAACCCTTGGGAATGCATTCTCTTTCTCAGGTCTGTTCCTTGCTGAGAAAAGGAATTCTGCAATATTTCTATTTGCTTTTGAAAGAAGAGAAATATGGCTCTGTTCTGCCTGGCTCTCAGGCAGCCAGACCTAATGGTTATCTCCCTTGTTCCCTGAACATCGCTGTTACCCTGTTCTTTTTTCAAGGTGCCCAGATTTCATATTGTTTAAATACACATGCTTACGAACAATTTGTGCAGTTAACACAATCATCACAGGGTCCTGAGGCGACATACATCCTCAGCTTACAAAGACCACGGGATCAAGAGATTAAAGTAAACACAGGCATAGGAAATCACAAGAATATTGATTGGGGAAGTGATAAAATGTCCATGAAATCTTCACAATTTATGTTCAGAGATTGCAGTAAAGACAGGCCTAAGAAATCATAAAGGTATTAATTTGGGGAACTAATAAATGTCCATGAAATCTTCACAATTTATGTTCTGCCATGGCTTCAGCCAGTCCCTCCGTTTGGGGTCCCTGACTTCCCACAACAGACAGGAGTTCCAGACCAGCCTGGCCAAGATGGTGAAACCCCATTTCTACTAAAAAATACAAAAAGAAAATTAGAGTGTAGCGGTGCATGCCTGTAATCCCAGCTACTTGGGAGGCTGAGGCAGGAGAATCTCTTGAACCTGGGAGGTGGAGGTTACAGTGAGCCGAGGTCACACCATTGTACTCCAGCCTGGGCGACAAGAGCGCAAATCCGTCTCTAAATAAATAAATAAATAAATCTGTCAGGTGGTCTCCGTCTCATAAAACCAGCTCCAGCAAACAGGGGTTGAAGCTCAGGATCCAGGCTGCTCTGTGGCCCACAACCCAGTCGAGCCAACAGGCCAAGACCTTCCTGGCTGGTGGCCAGCGCCATGCCTGCAGGCCACTCACACCGGAGATGCCACTTAGAACTCTCCACTGGGGAGTTCAATCAGTAGCGGGAGTGGAGAGCGGACCCCAGAGAGCCCTGAGCAGCTCCGCCACTGCCGGCCTAGTTACCGTCATACACGGGAGGAGCCGCAGCTGCCACAGCCGGCCCCAGTCAACATCACCGCAACCATGAGCAGCGAGGCCAAGATCCAGCAGCCGCCTGCCCCCTCTTCCCCCCGCCGCCCTCCTCCCGTCCCCCCGCCGCCCTCCTCCGGTCCCCCCGCCGCCCTCCTCCCGTCCCCCCGCCGCCCCCGCCCTCCGTGCCGCTGACACCAAGCCCGGCACTACGGGCAGCAGCGCAGGGAGCGGTGGCCCGGGCGGCCTCACATCGGCGGCGCCTGCCAGCGGGGACAAGAAGGTCATCGCAACGAAGGTTTTGGGAACAGTAAAATGGTTCAATGTAAGGAACGGATACGGTTTCATCAACAGGAATGACACCAAGGAAGATGTATTTGTACGCCAGACTGTCCTAAAGAAGAATAACCCCAGGAAGTACCTTCGCAGTGTAGAAGATGGAGAGACCGTGGAGTTTGATGTTATTGAAGGAGAAAAGGGTGCGGAGGCAGCAAATGTTACAGTTCCTGGTGGTGTTCCAGTTCAAGGCAGTAAATATGCGGCAGACCTTAACCATTATAGACGCTATCCACGTCGTAGGGGTCCTCCACGCAATTACCAGCAAAATTACCAGAATAGTGAGAGTAGGGAAAAGAACGAGGGATCGGAGAGTGCTCCCGAAGGCCGGACCCAACAATGCCGGCCCTACCACAGGCAAAGGTTCCCACCTTACTACATGCGGAGACCCTATGGGCGTCGACCACAGTATTCCAACCCTCCTGTGCAGGGAGAAGTGATGGAGGGTGCTGACAACCAGGGTGCAGGAGAACAAGGTAGACCAGTGAGGCAGAATATGTATCGGGGATATAGACCACGATTCCGCAGGGGCCCTCCTTGCCAAAGACAGCCTAGAGAGGACGGCAATGAAGAAGATACAGAAAATCAAGGAGATGAGACCCAAGGTCAGCAGCCACCTCAACGTCGGTACCGCCGCAACTTCAATTACCGACGCAGATGCCCAGAAAACCCTAAACCACAAGATGTCAAAGAGACAAAATCCACCAGCTGAGAATTCGTCGGCTCCCGAGGCTGAGCAGGGCGGCACTGAGTAAATGCCGGCTTACCATCTCTACCATCATCCGGTTTAGTCATCCAACAAGAAGAAATATGAAATTCCAGCAGTAAGAAATGAACAAAAGATTGGAGCTGAAGACCTTAAGTGCTTGCTTTTTGCCCGTTGACCAGATAAATAGAACTATCTGCATTATCTATGCAGCATGGGGTTTTTATTATTTTTACCTAAAGGCATCTCTTTTTGGTAATAAGAAACGTGTTTTTTAAAAAAGCCTGGTTTTTCTCAATACGCCTTTAAAGGTTTTTAAATTGTTTCATATCTGGTCAAGTTGAGATTTTTAAGAACTTCATTTTTAATTTGTAATAAAAGTTTACAACTTGATTTTTTCAAAAAAGTCAACAAACTGAAAGCAGCTGTTAATAAAGGTCTTAAATAATAATAATAAAAAGAACTTTCCACTGGGCACCCTCAAAACTGCACGAGTTCCTTCTGTTATTAGTTCATGCTGAGTTGTGATGCCAGCACTTCAAGCCTTGTTAATCATTGGATCAACAAGTACCGAGCTAAGTGCTAGAGAGAGAAATGGAAAAAGGCACTTGGGCCCAGCCCTCAGCCTGGATCGCGGACAGTGATGTTGGTCCACACCGCACCTGCCCTCTCTGCCCTGCTACATGCCCCAGGCTTGCCCTGAACTGTGAGCTCTAGAAATTCCGGGTCCGGTCGCAGCCACAGGGGAGTCAGGCGTGTCACGTGACCGCGCCAGGTAGACGGAGATGGAGTCGCACGGCTGAGACGCCAGGCAGTCGCCTAGCAACAGCGGGACGCGGAGCGATGGAGACCAGCAGCAGGGAGCTCCAAGCCGCGGAGTATTTGGAAAAGCATCGGATCAAGGAGCTGGTTAGCTACCTCACCAGCGCCCTCCTTTTCTTTCGGCCAGGTAAGGGCCCCCATGCCCCGGTACAGCCATCCCTCCATGTGGAGTTCGCTTCCCTCACGAAACCCCCTCTTACACACTCGCTTTCCACTGCCTCCCAGCCACGTGAGCCCTTCTGCTGTTGATTAACTCTGCGGCCTTCAATAAAACAGTCCCTCAGGCTGGAGTACAATGGCGTGGTCTCATTTCACTGCAACTTCCACCTCCCGGGTTCAAGCGATTCTCCTGCCTCAGCCTCCTGAGTGGCTGAGATTACAGGCGCCCGCCACCACGCCCGGCTGATTTTTGTATTTTTAGTAGTGACAGGGTTTCATATGTTGGTCAGGCTGGTCTCGAACTCCTGACCTCAGGTGATCTGCACGCCTCGGCGCCTCAAAGTGCTGGGATTCTAGGCGTTAGCCACCGCGCGCGGCCAATGTTTTTAATCTGGCAACTAAACAATTGATAGGGTAGGATGGAAGATGTTCTAGCGGGGATCGCTTTTCCTGACATTTTTTTACACATCTGAACCCCCTACAAAATTTGAATCGTTTTGTAATTTGGGAGTGGTGTGTCATTTAAGTTATATTAAGGTGAAAATGGTTTTATGTCCTCCCCAGGGTGCAGAATTGTAATTTGCCGACCTCCATATGAAGCGTCCAAAATGCCAAAATTTTCCATTTGCTTCTGTATAAGGAAATGGAAATACCAAACTTTCCAACTTTGCCAAAAAACACCCAACCAATATCATGTATAGGAGATAAAGTTCTTGCTAGTTGTTTTAAAGTATTAAAACAAATATTTAAAAAAAAAAAAAAAAAAAAAAGCCAGGCACTGGCGCCACTGCACTCCAGCCTGGGAGACAGAGCGAGATTCTATCTCAAAAATTAAAAATAAAAAAATAGACTAGGAGAAGTGGCTCAGGCCTGTAATCCCAGCACTTTGGGAGGCCGAAGTGGGAGGATCACTTGAGGTCAGGAGTTTGAGACCAGCCTGACCAACATGGTGAAACCTCGTCTCTACTAAAAACACAAAAAATTAGCCAGGTGTGGTAGTGCATGCCTGTAATCCCAGCTACTCATGAAGCTCCTTAAGGGAGGTGACTCACACCTGTAATCCCAACATTCTGGGAGGCTGTGGTGGGCAGATCGCTTGACTTCAGGAGTTCATAGACCAGCCTGGGCAACATAGCAAAACCTCATCTCTATCAGAAATACAAAAAATTAGCTGCACGTGGTGGTATGTGCCTATAATCCCAGCTACTCAAGAGGCTGATGTGGGAGATCAAGTGAACCTGGGAGGTGGAGGTTGCATTGAGCCGAGATTGTTACTCAAGCCAGGTGACAGAGTAAGACACCATCTCAAAAAAAATTTTTTTAATAAAGACAAATGTTAATTTTCTTCATCGTAACAAGGGATATATTATGTTACATTCATTATATAAAATATTTGTCAACACTTATTTTTAAATTTCATTTTTATTGAAGTGGATGTATGGGGTTTAAAAATTGAAAAGTACTCCAAAGCTTAGAATAACAGCAGCATTCCTGTTGCTATCCCCAGCTTCTGCACAGAATAATTTCAACTCTTCTAGCAATATTCTTTGCCATTTATCTTGAGATTTCTAAATAACAGGCCTATAATGCTGCGGCTTAATGTTTTTCCCTCTAGGTTAGATACTAGCTTTATGCTGTGGAAGATGAAAATGTGCCTGTCTTAAACACACACTTCGTATACCTGTTCCCACTCACACCCATCTTCCAGATAAATTTAGATCACAATTTTGATATCCTCAGTATTCAGAATTTTTAATATTATTAGGCAAGTATCTATAATCCTTATACTATGCTGATTATATTTCCTTTGTTGTTTTCCCTGGTTAATAATATATTTATATTTTTGGCTTAAATTTGTCTGATCATCACTAATTCATCCGTACCCTCTTTTGCCACAGTACAGCTCTCCTCTCATTACATTTGCATTCATTGGGTAATTACCCTCACCACCACCACCCGACCCCCATACTCCCAGCTCTATGTCTTCCTGCTCCAGTCTGGACTGATAGCTACACGGTGGTTATTCACGGCTTCCCCTCACTCTGATCCTAAGACGACTCCCCGCCTATCTAGTGTTCGGAGCCTGTTTTATGGCACGGCCAGCAATCCCTCATTCTTGCTTTACCGCTTTCTTCTTGCGGAGCGTATCCTTTAGTGGCTTCCTGAGAGAGCGTGCTTTGAGGGGTAAAGATTTTGGGAACACACATATATAAAAATGTGAGTTCCTACATTCAAAACTTTAATAGAGTGGATGCTGTGCATGGAGTGGACTCTATTAAAACTTTATTTAGAGTGGAGGCTGTGCACACCTCCCAACACTTTGAGAGGCCAAGGCGGGTGGATCACTTGAGGTCAGGAGTTCGAGACCAGCCTGGACAACATGGTGAAACCACGTCTCTACTAAAAATACAAAAATTAGCCAGGCATGGTGGCATGTGCCTGTAGTCCCAGCTACTCGGGAGACTGTGGCAGGAGAATCACTTGAACCTGGGAAGTGGAGGTTACAGTGAGCCGAGATTTCACTGTGGCACTCCAGCCTGGGCAACAGAGTGAGACTCTGTCTCATAAAATAAAATAAGAGTGGATACAATTTTAAGTTGGAACATATTGCCCTCAGAATTTTTAAGGCATTGCTCCATTGTCTTCTAATTTCTCAGGTTGCTCTGAAGAATTCTGATGTCATATGTCATCAGATTCTTGATCTGAGTATGAGGCTAGTTTATTCTTTCTGGAAACCTTTTAGGATTGTCTTTTTATCTTATCCCTGGTGTCCTAAATATTTATATGCCTTGGAATGGTTTTGTTGTTCTTGCTGTTAATGTATTGTGCTCTAGGTACTTTATGGTCTTACTAAATTTGGAGACATTTTTCTTTCAGGTCTAGGAAGTATTTTTCTTATTTTCCTTACCTATAACTTTCTGGAATTATTATTGGATATTGGACATCTTGGCTTGATTCCCTAATTTTCTTTACATCTTGATATGTTATATAATTTTTATCAGAAGAATGCAATTTATGAATCTGCAGATTCTCTTGAGAATTTACCAAATTGTTATTTTGATGCTCCTCACTGACTTATACTTAAATTTCCTGTCTTCGTTAGTGGTTCTTTATGGGTAAGATGACTGTATGAGTTATCATCCAAACCAGGGATATTTTGAGTGAAAATAGGTACTATTAATAATTATGCCAGGACAACATGGTAAACTAGGACTGTCCCAGGCCAACTGGAACCTTCGATTATCCTGAATATGGCTATCTTAAACATGATATGAACAACAAAAACAATTTAAAAAGACAGGCTGGGGATGGTGGCTCATGCCTATAATCCCAGCACTTTGGGAGGCCAAGGCAGGTAGATCACTTGAGATGAGGAGTTCGAGACCAGCCTGGCCAACGTGGTGAAAAACCATCTCTACTAAAAATACAAAATTATCCAGATGTGGTGGCACATTGAAATGCTGTCTCTACTAAAAATACAAAATTAGGTGTAGTGGTGCATGCTTGTAATCAGTTATTCGGGAGGCTGAGGCAAGAGAATCGCTTGAACCCGGAGGCAGAGGTTGCAGTGAGCTGAGATTGCACCACTGCACTTCCAGCCTGGGTGACAGAACAAGACTCTGCCTCAAGAAAAAAAAAAAATTGAAAAGACAAAAGCACCATGGCAGCCAATGGGTCAACTGAATGAAAACTTAATTTTTCTGAGTCACAACATGAGCCCACTTACCTGATCTGCGTGAACTTCCTGATAGTCTCTGAGAATCTCAAACAGTTATAATACACACAAACAGAGGCCTCCGTTTGGCCATCTCGGTCGCAACACAGAATCACACTCAAAGCAGCACAGTCATTCCAGCAATCAAGAGTAATTTGAAAGGAATCAAAAAGACTTTAACTCATAATCCACAGTAAAACTGCTCAAAAGTCCTTCCTCCTTGTTCTCAGCTGTATTCTCCACAGCAGCTGCAGAGCCTATCAGGTTCCAAATCCATGACACTCAGCCCATCCAACTCTTCTGTCTCCTCCCTATCTTGCACATTTTTCTCAGCTCTTTATTGTCAATCAATTTAGCATCTTGAAGATTCTTTTTTTCCTCCAGCACAAAAAGCCTTGCACCCATCTGGCAAAACCAGAATTTTCCGGTAGAAGGCATTATGGGGGGAAAGAACCTAAGCAGGTAAAGACAAAATTCTCTTTAGTGGAAGGGAAGTCTGGGAATACTCATACATTAATTATATACCTATCACATAAATAGTGTCGCTGTTTTTTAAAATTGAGACATGGGTATCCCTTTTCTTTTTTTTTTTTTTTAAGACGGAGTTTTGCCCTGTCGCCCAGGCTGGGGTACAGTGGCACATCTTGGCTCACTGCAATCTCCACCTCCGGGGTTCAAGTGATTCTCATGCCTCAGCCTCCAGAGTAGCTGGGATTACAGGTGCAAACCACCATGCCCAGCTAACTTTTGTATTTTTAGTAGAGACAGGGTTTTGCCATGTTTTCCAAGCTGGTCTCGAACTCCTGACCTCAAGTGATCCTCTCTCCTTGACCTCCCAAAGTGCTTGGATTACAGGTGTAAATCACTGCATCTGGCTGGGTACCATCTTTAATAATCAGAATTCCGGCTAGGCGCGGTGGCTCACACCTGTAATCCCAGCACTTTGGGAGGCCAAGGCGGGCGGATCATGAGGTCAGGAGATCAAGGCCATCCTGGCTAACATGGTGAAACTCCATCTCTTAAAAATACAAAAAAGTGAACCAAGTGTGGTGGCGGGCACCTGTAGTCCGAGCTATTCAGGAGGCTGAGGCAGAAGAATGGTGTGAACCAGGGAGGCGGAGCTTGCAGTAAGCTGAGATCATGCTACTGCACTCCAGCCTGGGTGACAGAGCGAGAATCCATCTCAATAATAATAATAATAATAATAATAATAATAATAATAATAATAATAATAATAATGAGAATTCCTTAAAATATCTTTATAAACACCAAAGTTGGGGAGAGGAAACCATAGGTACGGAAACACTGAGCCAGAATAAGAAGGTAATGAAGCTAAAGAAGGGGTGGGCTGGCATGCAGAGTATGTATGCAGTGCTGTTGAAGTTTCCTGCCTGAGTCCTCCTAATGGCAGAGGAGAAAGGACTTGTCCATTCAGTGTCTAGGACCTTAGCCTGATGTGGCATAAGAAGTTTCTTTGAAGTCATTTGTTTTGTCCTAAAAATTCATGAGATCTGTTCTTCTGTAGATATACCTATTTCTTAATATAAATGTTTTATATTACTCACCAAGGTATGATTGATGCTTAGAAAGATGCACTAGCTTTATCCTGTGTCTTTGTGAAGCCCCTTGTATTTTTTTTTTTTTTTGGGATGGAGTTTTGCTCTTGCTGCCCAAGCTGGAGTGCAATGGCGTGATCTCGGCTCACCGCAACCTCCGCCTCCCAGGTTCAAGCAATTCTCCTGCCTCAGCCTCCCTAGTAGCTGAAATGACAGGCATGTGCCACCACGCCTGGCTAATTTTTGTATTTTTGGTAGAGACGGGGTTTCTCCATGTTGGTCAGGCTGGTCTCGAACTCCCGACCTCAGGTGATCCTCCCGCCTCGGCCTCCCAAAGTGCTGGGATTACAGGCATGAACCACCGTGCCCGGCTGAAGCCCCTGGTATTATGACATGTGTCCCAATTTGAAAACCTTGGAATTACGGAGGAGTTGCAGAAAATAAGACTAGACAGTTTAATTGGGCAATTACTATTGAGGAAACAGGTATGCAGTCCCCCATTCTCAATTCCAAAATTCTGAAAGCTCTGAAAACCAACAGTTTCATAAGTCACTTAACAGCAAGACCTGACCTGACCTGAAATAATTTGGTAGGAAAAACTTGCCTCAGCTAGGGTATATTGGGAAATGTAATTGCTGGCTGTTACAAAAATTAGCTGGGCATGGTGGCGGCTGCCTGTAATCCCAGCTACTTGGGAGGCTGAGGCAGGAGAATCACTTGAACCTGGGAGGCAAAGGTTACAGTAAGCCAAGATTGCACCACTGCACTCCAGCCTGGGTGACAAAGTGAGACTTCATCTCAAAAAAATATATATATGTATGCATATATGTATTTATGTATATGATATGGTTTGGCTGTATCCCTGCCCACATCTCATCTTGAATTCCCACACATTGTGCGAGGGACCCAGTGGGAGGTAATTGAATCACAGGGCTGAGTCTTTCCCATGCTGTTCTTGTGATAGTGAATAAGTCTCGAGATCTGATGGCCACGTTTTTTTTTTTTGAGACGGAGTTTTGCTCTTGCTGCCCAGGCTGGAGTGCAATGGCATGATCTTGGCTCACTGCAACCCCCACCTCCTGGTTTCAAGCGATTCTCCTGCCTCAGCCTCCTGAGTAGCTGGGATTGCAGACATGTACCACCATGCCTGGCTAATTTTTTGTATTTTTTTTTTTTTTTTTTTAGTAGAGATAGGGTTTCACCTTGTTGGCCAGGCTGGTCTTGAACTCCTGACCTCAGGTAATCCACCCTCCTTGGCCTCCCAAAGTGCTGAAGTTACAGGTGTGAGCCACTACGCCTGACCTGATCTGATGGTTTTAAAAATGGGAGTTTGCGGCTGGGCGCAGTGGCTCACGCCTATAATCCCAGCACTTTGGGAGGCTGAGGCGGGCAGATCACGAGGTCAGGAGATCAAGACCATCCTGGCTAACACAGTGAAATCTCTCTCCTAAAAATATACAAAAAATTAGCCAGGCATGGTGGCGGGCGCCTGTAATCCCACCTACTTGGGAGGCGGAGGCAGGAGAATGGCATGAACCTGGGAGATGGAGCTTGCAGTCAGCCAAGATTGCGCCACTGCACTCCAGTCTGGGCGACAGAGTGAGACTCCATCGCAAAAAAAAAAAAAAAAGGGAGTTTCCCTGCACAAGGTCTCTCTTTGCTTGCTGCCATCCATGTAAGACATGACTTGCTCCTCTGTGCCTTCTGCCATGACTGTGAGGCCTCCCCAGCCATGTGGAACTGTAAGTCCATTAAACCCTTTTTCCTGTATAAATTACTCAGTCTCAGGTATGTCTTTATCAGCAGCACGAAAACATACTAATAGAGTACATATATTTGTTTATATGTACTGTGTATATGTGTATATATATATACACGGTATATATATGTGTGTACATATGCGTGTGTGTGTGTATATATGGTTGCTGGCTATGCTGCCATTTCCCAGTGACAATTCTATGCTGTATAAGGAGGGAATATGAATTTTTAGGGGATGGCTTTAATAAAATTAGACAATTATATTAATAGTAACCCAAATGAGAGAGATTGCTGTGGGAGTAGTAGAGTAAAATGAATTTGAAAGCTATTGAGAAAAAACTCAGTAGAGACCATCACAACTGACTAGATTTCACCATTGAAGATGCTTCCCATATTTTAGTAGAGTGTGGTAAAGTCTGCAAGCTTTAGAAGCACATTGCCTGGATTCATACTGGCTGTGTGGCCTTGAGCAAGTGACTGTTTTGAGGAGTAAATGAAATGATCCATAGAAAATGCTTCACACAGTATCAGGCATATAGTAAGGGCTCAGTTAGCTATTATGATTAAGATGTTGAACCTGAACGTTGTATCCCTTGAAGAATTGTTTTTTATATCAGCTGACATTTATGTAACATAGGTGTTTAGTAACATTTGGCTCTTCCTTTCATGTTTTAAAAAGGTTCTGTTTTTATTGTATATATGTTGTGATCATTTTCAAAACATTTTTAAAAGCAGGTAGAGTATAAATTGTAGTCTCCAAACATAAACATTGTAACATCCCATGCAGCCTAAAGGATATACAATAAGCCTGGTTTGGATTTTCATCAAAGTGGGTACACCAAGTTCCATTAGCATTATTTACTTATTCAAGCCTTAAAATGAAATGTAGTGAGTTGAAATTCAAACTTGGCCTTTTTCCAGTTTCTGAATTTGATATATGGTCCAAGAAGAAGAAACAGAAGACTTCATACAAAATGTGCCTGCCTTTAGTAGCCTATTAATTGCTAGGGCCAAATGGTACAAGTAAGGCACAATATTAGATTTAAAAGTCTACTTCTGGTTTCAACACATAAATTCCCAGGGATGAAAAAGATGGAGTGGAAACCTATAAATTAAAAGATTTAGAAACATAATCTGAGTGAAGAGACAACCTATGCAATGGGAGAATATATTTGCAAACTATATGTCTGATAAGGGGTTAATATCCAAAACATGTAAGATCTCAACGTTAAAAAAAAAAAAATTTTAACGGGCAAAGGACATAAATAGACATTTTTCCATAGAAGATATAGAAATGCCCAACAGGTATATGAAAAAATGCTCAGTATCACTAATCAGGGGAATGCAAATTAAAACCACAATGAGATATCACCTCACACCTGTTAGAAAGGCTATTATCAAAAAACAAAAGATAGTTGAGCACGATGGCACATGTCTGTAGTCCCAGCTACTCAGGAGGCCGAGTCAGGAGGATCACTTGGGTCCAGGAGTTCAAGACCAGCCTGAGCAACATAATGAGATCCCATCTCTAAAACACTAACGAAAGATGAAAGATTTCAAGTATTGGCAAGGATGTGGAGAAAAGGGAACCCTAGTACACTACTGGTGGGATTGTGAATTAGTACAACCATTATGGAAAACAATATGGCGGTTTCTCAAAAAGTTAAACAGAACTTATCTGCATTCCCACCACTGGGTATATATCCACAGGAAATGAAATCAGTATGTTGAAGAAATACCTGCACTTGTATTCATCGCAGCACTATTCACAATAGCCACTATATAGAATCAGCCTAAGTGTCCATGGATGAATGGATAAATAAAATGTGATATATAAACAATGAAATACTATTCAGTCTTACAAAAAAGATGGACATCCTGTCATTTGCAACAACATGGATGAGCCTAGAAAACATTAAGTGAAGTAAATCAGGCACAGAAGAATACCTCATGGTCTTAACTATATGTGGAATCTGAAAAAGTCAAACTCATAAAAAGTAAAATGATGCTCAAGAGCTGGAGGGTGGGGGGATTGGGGAGATGTTGGCCAAAGGATACAAAATTTCAGACAGAAGAGGAATAAGTTCAAGAGATCTACTGTATATCATGGTGACTACAGTTAATAATATATTTTATATTTGAAAATTGCTGAGAGAGTAGATTGTTAAGTGTTCTCACCATGAAAAAATACATGTTAGGGGACTTCAAAAAGTTCATGGAAAATGGAATTAAAAGATTAAAAATTATTTCTCAACATAAGCTCTATCAAATTCAAGATACTTTTGTAAACAACGATACCAGCCATTTAGTCCATCCCTAAAGAACTCTTGAGGGCCCTGGGAATTTAACCATGTCAATGCAGTCTTTTTTATATCATTAAAGAAAAATGGGTGCCCTTTAAAGATTTTTTTAAGATCAGGAAACAAAAAAGTCAAAAGCTAAATCAGGACTGGAAGATGGATGCTAATGATTTCCCATTGAAATTCTTGTAAAATTGCCCTGTTCCATGAGAGGAATGAGCAGGAGCATTGTGTTGGTAGAGAAAGACTTTCTGGTGAAATTTTCCTGGGCTTTTTTAAACTAAAGCTTTGGCTAACTTTCTCAAAACATTCTCATAATAAGCAGATGCTATCACTCTTTGGGACTCCAAAAATTCAACAAGCAAAATGCCTTGAGCATCCCAAAAAAGTGTTGCCATGACCTTTACTCTTGACTGGTCGACTTGTGCTTTGACTGGACCATGTCACCTGTTGGTAGCCATTACTTTGATTGGGTTTGTCTTTAGGATGACACTGTAGAACTACATTTCATCTCCTGTTAACAATTCTTTGAAGAATTGCTTCAGGATTTTGATCCCACATTTAAAATTTTCCACTGAAAGCTGTGCTTTTTTGTCTGCAGCTGATCTGGTGCAATGGTTTTGGCACTGAATTGAGTGGAAAGTTTGCTTAACCTTTTCAGTCAGAATTGTGTAAAATGAACCAACTGAGATGGTTTGGGCTATTGTTTATGCTGTTAATTGTCAGTCCTCTTCAATTAGGGCACAAACAAGATTAACTTTGTTCCTCACAGATTGATGTGGATAGGGCTATAGTGAAATTGGCCACAAATTTTAACAGTTGAAGTTGGTGATGGGTTCATTTTACTTTTCTGTCTACTTTTATAAACATGAAATTCTCAGTAATGATGTAACTTAAATTTTTTTTTTTTTTTTTTTGAGACGGAGTCTTGCTCCGTCACCCAGGCTGGAGTGCAGTGGCGTAATCTCAGCTCACTGCAAGCTCCGCCTCCCGGGTTCACACCATTCTCCTGCCTCAGCCTTCCGAGTAGCGGGGACTACAGGCACCCGCCACCACACCCGGCTAAGTTTTTGTGTTTTCAGTAGAGATGGGGTTTCACTGTGGTAGCCAGGATGGTCTCGATCTCCCAACCTCATGATCCACCCGCCTCGGCGTCCCAAAGTGCTGGGATTACAGGCGTGAGCCACCGTGCCCAGCCGTAACTTAAATTTTTTAAAGAAAATATGAGTTGGCCAAGCATGGTGGCTCATGCCTATAAATCCCAGCATTTTGGGAGGCCAAGGTGGGAGGACTGCTTGAGCCCAGGAGCTCGAGACTGGTCTGGGCAACATAGCAAGATCCTGTCTCTAACTTAAAAAAAAAAAAAAGTAAGAGTAAAGCTTAAGATTGAAATGATAAAATCGTCAAGCAGCAGGAGTGGTATATACCATCCAAACTGCTCTATCACTACTCTTTTTGGCTTTTCATCATGATTGTTCTGCATTATTTCTGAAGTGAGTTGATCGTGATTTTTTATTTTTAAAATTGCTTAAACTACAGAATATCCAAATTGCTTTGTTAGAAATGAGTACATACGCTTCCTAGAGGACCATATTTATCAGTCTTTGTTTTTATTTTATATATATATATATTTATATATGTGTGTGTGTGTGTGTGTGTGTGTATATATATATATATATATATATATATTTTTTTTTTTTTTTTTTTTTTTGAGACAGAGTCTTGCTCTGTTGCCCAGGCTGGAGTGCAGTGGCGTGTTCTCGGCTCACTGCAACCTCCGCCTCCCAGGTTCAAGCGATTCTCCTGCCTCAGCCTCCCGAGTAGCTGGGATTACAGGCATGCACCACCACGCCCGGCTAGCTTTGTATTTTTACTAGAGATGGGATTTCTCCATGTTGGTCAGGCTGGTCTCGAACTCCCAACCTCAGGTGATCCGCCCTCCTCGGCCTCCCAAAGTGCTGAGATTACAGGCATGAGCCACCATGCCTGGCCTATTATTTATATCTTATCAATTATTCCCTGTATTATGCTGTTCCCTCTATCTTTTTGGTTTTCAACCCTGTCTGCAACTTATAGTCACTTGGGGAGTTTTTCTAAAAAATGCCCAGGTCCAGTCACTATAGTTTTCTATTCAATCATCTGAGATAGGGCATTTGTATATGTAATCATTTAAGTGTTCAATGTCCTACCTTCTTGCTGGACTGTGTCATGAAAAGTAAGGCCTGTGTCCCCAGTGCCTAGTACAGTGCCTTTGCTATAGCTGTTTAATAATTGTTAAATGACTACTTCTATTTGCAACATATTTTAATTTTGTATCAGAAAGAGCTGGAACTATTCTTTTGCAGAAAAACCAAGAGAATATTTAATATCTCTATTGGAACGACTGAGAATTGCAAAAGTAACAGGCGTAGCATTTCCTTTCTTTATGGATAACTCTAACATTGTGGCTATGTTTGAGATGATGGACTCCTCAGGCAGAGGCACCATATCATTTGTGCAGTATAAAGAAGGTCAGTACATTCTACAAATTGAAGTAATAGTTTGTGGTCATTCCACAATTTTTTCTAGCAGAAAATACTTCTCACTTTGTAAAATTCTCACTCATTTCTTCTCATTATTTTACAGCCCTAAAAACCCTGGGTCTGTGCACCGAAGATGAAGATTTACAAGATGATGGACATATAATAACTTTGGATAAATTCAAGGAGGAAGTGTAAGTTTATTTTTAAGTGACAAATATTTTAATAAGGTGGCATGATTTTGAAGCACAATTAATACCTTTAAAATAGGTTCCTATCTTTTGAAAGAAATATTTTGTTCCCTTGAAACTTTCAGCTGACTGGAAAGTGAGGACAGGGAAGGCTGATGGTAATGTCCCTAAGCTCGGGAATAGGAGGGAAAATGGTGGGGTTAGAGAGGAAGTTCCAGAGGCAGCTCCATTCTTTTTTTTTTTTTTTTTTTTTTCCTGAGATGGAGTCTTGCTTTGTTGCCCAGGCTGGAGTGCAGTGGCAATATCTCGGCTCACTGCAACCTCCACCTTCTGGGTTCAAGTGATTCTCCTGCCTCAGCTTCCCTGTAGCTGGGTTTACAGATGTGCATCACCACACCCAGCTAATTTTTTGTATTTTGAGTAGAGTCAGGGTTTCATCATGTTGGCCAGGCTGGTCTCAAACTCCTGATCTCAAGTGATCCACTGCCTCAGCCTCCCATAGTGCTGGGATTACAGGCATGTAATGGGCTGTGCCCAGCCAGCTCCATTCGAAATAGGAAGCCCCAGCAATTCTCAAAGGATGAGGTGAAGAAGCACCAATATGCTAGGACAACTAACAGAAACATTTTGAGCTCAACACACTAGCTGGAAACTCTCTATAAAATACATACTAATAGAATTTATCTCAAAATATTTCCTCAAAATTATCACAAAGTAAATGTTTATCAGTAGCATAGGCTGCATGTTAGTCTGATAATTTTAGATTTTGAGATATTACAGGATTAAAAGTACTAACCCACTGCTAAGTCAGAGAAAAACCATTGGAATAAAATTTAATAGCTGTAGAAAGTTTCCAGGGAATCTAGTTCAATTTTTTAAGAAGTTTTACTCTGAGATTTTATTAGTCAAGAAACTATTATTGAATACAGCCCAAGGTCAAGGAAAAGTTACAAGAAAAAAAAAACTTTTGAGATTTTTGTCTCATCAGTTACATAAATAATAAAAATGTTTAATTACATTCCCTACAACATGGGAATGTTTGAGTCAGAGTGCCATGGCCTGAAATGTTTCATCCAGAAAGAAAGGGTTGCCCACTGTCACACAGAATGAAACTAGGAAGCATTTAAAATAGGAGGACATTTGTGAGAAATGAAGAACAATCCTACCTTATTCACCATCACAATGTGTTTTGTTTTTTTCTTTAGAGACAGGGTCTTGTTCGCTTGCCCAGGTTGCTGTGCAGTGTCACAATCACAGCTCACTGTAGTCTTGACCTCCTGGGCTCGAGCTAGCCTCCCACCTCAGCCTCTCAAGTAGCTACAACTACAGGCATGCATCAGGGTCTTGACATGTTGGCCAGGATGGTTTCGCACTCCTGCCTCAAGCGATCCTCCTACCTCAGCCTCCCAAAGTGCTGGGATTAAGGGCATGAGACACTATGCCCTGCCAGTTTTCTTACGGAAATATAGTGAATTCCCAAACTAGATACAGGTGCCTCAATTACAAATATGCATTCAAAGGGAGTTTTAAAAAAATTTATTGGCTATGTTTGATTATCCACAACAGAATTTCCTTTAATTAGCACAGGAAATTGAAAGTTGGTTATAATTTAATATCTCTGCTCTTGTCTTCAACAGACATACTCAGCATTTATACTTGTAAATAGAATGAGTTTTCATTGTTTCGTTTTCTGTTTTTGTTTCCTTAGGAACAAGAGGATGAAGGAAATATGGTCAGCATTTTAATAACACCATAAATCCAAGATAATAAGTAATTCTATAAAGTTTTCCAGTTTCATTAATTCAGAATTTCATCATATAACTTGAAATCCAATTGGCTTCCTCTTTCTTAGAAACAAAAACCAAAAAAACCTTTTTCTGAAAGACATTATTTTCCAGTATTAGGCCAATTTGTCCTCAAATTAAGTAAAATCTCAACATCTTGTTGAGCCAGTTTGTAAATTCCAACTTCATTTAATGCTGCTGTGGCAGGAAGCTGCCCTGAAGCTGACTGCAGTACATCTTTCAGGAGTAGTGCAGAACCGACGTTCAAATTCAAAACAATACAGGCTTCTTTTATACTGTTTAGGGAAAACAAAGGAGAGAAATGAGATCTCCATTATCTGCATCAATTATATTATAATTTTGAGAATCCTAAACAGCTTCTCTGCACTGCTGGTCCACATGTTCTCTATAAAAATATTTATGGATTTATTATTTGGTTCTTTTAACATGGTAAGACTACACAGGTGCAGAGGTGCTATTTCTCTAGATTACTATAAGGTAATAGGATCCCTATTTCAATATGTATCCATTATTTCCCTAAATACGATACTTAATATTAACACTATTAAATATAGCTATAACTTTAGGTAGATTAGAATATGGGAAAAGACAAAAATAAGGGATAAAATGAAAGCAGCAGAAAGAACATTAAAATAAATTTTAAAAACAGTCCTATGAAACATGTAAACATAAGCTTTCATTTTATAAGTTTAAAAGGAATGCTTTATAACCTCACAAAACACAAACATAATTTAAATTTTACTTTTTTTTTTTGAGACATGGTCTTGCTATGTCACCTAGGCTGGAGTACAACTGCACAATCATAGCTCACTACAGCCTCGGCCTCTGCCTCTCAAGTAGCTAGGACTACAGGTCCACACCTCCACACCTGGCTTTTTTTGTTTGTTTGTTCATTTTAATACTTTTTGTAGAGATGGAGTCTTGCTATGTTGCCCAGGCTGGTCTCAAACACCTGGCCTCAAGCAATTCTCCCACCTCTGCCTCCCAAAGTACTGGGATTACAGATGTGGGCTACTATGCGTGGCCTATAAATTTTAGATCAACAAATTCTGAAACTATAATTATATTTAGAACCAAAATTAATGTCAAATGTTTAAGGAAACAAATTTCTGTCAGGCCTGGCCTAGTAGGTATTAAACATATTTGTAATTTTTTTTTTTTTTTTTTGAGACAGAGTCTTGGCTCACTGCAATCTCCACCTCCTGGGTTCACATCATTCTCCTGCCTCAGCCTCCCAAGTAGGTGGGGCTACAGGTGCCCACCACCACGCCTGGCTAATTTTTTTTTTTTCGTATTTTTAGTAGAGATGGGGTATCACCATGTTAGCCAGGATGGTCTTGATCTCCTGACCTTGTGATCTGCCTACCTCGGCCTCCCAAAGTGTTGGGATTACAGGTGTGAGCCACCACGCCTGGCCCTGTAATTTCTTATATTTAGTGAATAGGGCACAACTGTACTTGTTTTCATTTTCTATTTATTTCTCCAGTAACTAACTAAGCAACTAGAAGCATTAAACCAAATACTAGAAAACAAAACCCAACATATAATTTATATCTAGTTCTGAAACTTTTTGAGGTCATGGGTCACATCTATCATTTTGGTTTCCCCATTGTGCTGTAAGCATACAGTAGATAGACAACGTTTTAAAATTTCAACTGATCTTATCCCACCCAAACATCTCCAGAATCCTAAAGTTAAAAGGAGTTAGCCTCCTGTAACAATTTGATACATTAATATTAATTGTTAAATGTTGAGCTTACTGTTTAAAATAATTTTCTGGCCTCTTGCAATAGTGAGAAAACAAAGGGAAAAGATTCCGAGTCATATCGAACTGCAGCTGGGCTGCTCCTCCTTCATTGAAGTGATTAGCAAGAATTATCTGAAACAAAGAATAATTCATATAACAGTTGTCTTTATTATCACAGCCCAAAAACAGTCTATTCTTACTTACTTCTTGGTAGATGTATACATCCAGCTTCTCTACAAGCATTTGCCAGAAAATTTTAAATAAGGAGCAACAAAGCTGCTGCTCCAACTGAAGTAAATGGTCTCGTAACGTCAGCAGCAACGGGCAAGCCGAACTGGACAGGGACATCACTGCCTGCTCTGACTGAGACGGCAAAGACAACCATCTGGAAAAAACACATTTTTACCAAAAAATTTTCATCAGTTTGTATTTTTCAAGTTTTTAAATCATTTTAAATTTGAAGAAGTGTTCCGTCCTAGGGCATTTTGGGTAAGAAAAAATATACAGCCTAACATTAAAAGCTCTATCAGAAAATAAATGTACCTGTATTTATATTTTCATTCTCAAATACTCTTTAATATGGGGATATATCCAGAATATCCCCAAATTTTAATATGTGAATTACTGATATAAAGCAATTACAATTTAAAATGTCACTTAATTTTTGCATTTTATTTATGTAGGTTTTTTTGTTTTTGTTTTTGTTTTTGAGACAGAGTCTCGCTCTGTTGGCCAGGCTAGAGCCGCAGGGTACAAGCAATTCTTGTGTCTCACCCTCCCAAGTAGCTGGGATTACAGGTGCCCACCACCATGCCCAGCTAATCTTTGTAGTAGAGACAGGGTTTCACCATGTTGGCCAGACTAGTTTCGAATTCCTGCCCTCAAGTGATCTGCCCGCCTTGGCCTCTCAAAGTGCTGGGATTACAGGTGTGAGCCACTGCACCCAGCCTGATTTTAGCATTTTAATTAAGACATCAGCTAATATTATGCTCTAATTTTCAGTAAAAACAGGACTAATAAACGAATTTTAAGCACTCTCTGTGGCAGGGACTATGCTAGAACAAAAAGATACTGCTTGCTATCAAGGATGAAAGTAACACAGGTGTTCACAGTGAATGGTAGTGGGATAAACCACAACAAAAGTATGCAGAGTACCACAGGTGCACTTTACTTTGCAAAATGGGAGACAGGTTAGGCTATTCAACCCCAGATCACACACTATCCTATTGATATATTTACAAATTATAATCAGTTTATTCTGATTAAGAATGTCAGCCAGGTGTGGTGGCTCACACCTGTAATCCTAGCACTTTGGGAGGCTGAGGCAGGTGGATCACCTGAGGTCAGGAGTTGGAGATCAGCCTGCCCAAAATGTGAAACCAAGTCTCTACTAAAAATACAAAAATTAGCCGGGCGTGGTGGTGCATGCCTGTAGTCCTGGCTACTTGGGAGGCTGAGGTGGGAAGATAACTTGAACCTCTAAGGCAGAGTTGCAATGAGCCAAAATCGTGCAACTGCACTCCAGCCTGGGTGACAGAGTAGGACTGTCTCAAAAAAAAAAAAAAATGTCCAAGAGAACATACTTTAGAAATATTTCCATCAAAAATAAAGTTTAAAGTACATAAGGCCAAACCGGGTTCTATCTAGACACCTTGGAAATCTGACCACATATACTATCATCTTTAACTTTTACCAAACTGGTGTTAAGAGCTGACTTACATAGAGGACATACCTTTCTTTTTTATACAATTTTGCAGCATCTTTAACTTCTCTAAAAACGTGGTCTACTTGACGGGTCAACATATCATGCTTTAAACGCTCTAAGAGGTTAATCATGTCATCAAAGACAGAGCTCTCCATAGAGGCTAGCTGTCCCAGCTGCAATTTACTCAGAGTATTATTCTCTGCAAACACCTCCAGTGCAGCCTGTTGAAGTTGTAGAAAGAACTGAAAGCAAAAACATGTTAACACATTAACATACTTTTTTTTTAACAGCTTGAAATAGAATTCATATATCATACAATTCACCCATTTAAAGTGTATAATTCGGCCGGGTGCAGTGGCTCATGCCTGTAATCCCAGCACTTTGGGAGGCTGAGGTGGGTGGATCACCTGAGGTCAGGAGTTCGAAACCATCCTGGCCAACATGGTGAAATCCCATCTCTACTAAAAATACAAAAATTAGCCGGGTGTAGTGGCATGTGCCTGTAATCCTAGCTTGAACCTGGAAGGTGGAAGTTGCAGTGAGCCGAGATCATGCCTCCGCACTCCAGCCTGGGCGACAGAGTGAGACTCCATCTCAAAACTAATAATAGTGTATAATTCAATGATTTTTTTATACATTCAGTTGTATATCTATCACAATTTTAGAACATTTTCATTACTCTCCAAGAAAAGCCCTCACTCTTAGCTGTTATCCTTCAATACTGTCTCCCCACTCCCTCAAATCATAGGCAACCACTAATCGACTTTCTGTCTCAATGGATTTGCCTATTCTGGACATTTCATATAAATGGAATCATACAACGTATGGTTGGTTGTGACTGTCTTTCAGTACATTTTCAAGGTCTATCCATATTGTAAAACGTATCAGCACTTCATTTTTTTACATTGCCAGATAATATTCAATTATATAGATAGACCACATTTTATTTATCCATTCATCAGCTGGTGGACATTTGGGTAGTTTCTACTTTTTGTCTATTATGAATAAATGCTGCTGTGAACATTTTTGTACAAGTTTTTTTTGTGTTTGGTTTTTTTGTTTTTTGTTTTGAGACGGAATCTCGCTCTGTCGCCCAGGCTGGAGTGCAGTAGGGTGATCTTGGCTGACTGCAATCTCCACCTCCCGGGTTCAAGTGATTCTCCTGCCTCAGCCTCCTGAGTACCTGGGATTACAGGCGTGTGCCAGCACACCCGGCTAATTTTTTTTTTTTTTTTTTTTTTGTAATTTTCGTAGAGATGGTGTTTCACCATGTTGGTCAGACTGGTCTCAAACTCCTGACCTCATGATCCGCCCACCTCGGCCTCCCAAAGTGCTGGGATTACAGGCGTGAGTCACCAAGCCTGGCAGTACAAGTTTTTATGTGGACATATGTTTCATTTCTCTTGGTACGTACTGAAGAGTAGAATTGCTGGATCTTATGGTAAGTCTATGTTTTAACAGTTTGAAAGGCTGGGCATGGTAGCTCATGCCTATAGTGCCAGCGCTTTAAGAGGCTGAGGCCAGAGAATCGTTTTATAGTGAGACCTTATCTCTAGAAAAAAATTAAAAATTAGCTGAGTGTGGTGGCCACAGACCTGTAGTCCCAGCTACTCAGGAGGCTGAGATGGGAAGACTGCTGGAGCCCAGGAAGCAGAGATTGCAGTGAGCCGAGATTGTGCCACTGCACTGCAGCCTGGGCGAAGAACGAGATCTCATCTCAGAAAACAAAAAAACAGTTTGAGGAACTGCCATACTGTTTTCCACAGCAACTGTACCATGTTACATTCCCACTAGTCAATGTTAAACTATTCTGAAATGGAACAATCTCAAGATAGATTGTTAACCGGAAAAAGCAGAAGAGTTTGCATAGTATGTTACCACACGTTGACATACACACACCAGTATTTATATAAATAGCTTTAGTAGTATATACAAGAAATTGATCAAAGTGATTGGCTTTAGGGAAGATTAGAATTAAGACTTATTTTCACTATATATTTTCAATATATACAGTTTTGTGGCTTTTGAATTTTCTATCACATGGATTACATATGGTGAAAAATATTTTTCTTTCAACTTCTGTGTACGGTAATCATGAACTTAAAATAAATGACACTATCAGCCAGGCGTGGTGGCTCATGCCTGTAATCTCAGCACTTTGGGAGGCTGACACAGGTGGATCACCTGAGGTCAGGAGTTCGAGACCAGCCTGGCCAACATAGTGAAACACCATCTCTACTAAAAATACAAAAATTACCTGGACATGGTGGCAGAAGCCTGTAATCCCAGCTACTCGGGATGCTGAGGCAGAAGAATTGCTTGAATCCAGGAGGCAGAGGTTGCAGTGAGCCGAGATCGTGCCACTGCACTCTAGCCTGGGCGACAAGAGCAAAACCCCGTCTCAAAAAATGACAACAAAAAAATGACACTATCTACTTGTTTTTTTTAATTTTTTATTTTTTATTTTTTCAGACGGAGTCTCACTCTGTCCCTCAGGCTGGAGTGAAATGGAGCAATCTTGGCTCACTGCAATCTACCCTCCCTGGTTCAAGTGATTCTCCTGCGTCAGCCTCCCGAGTAGCTGGGACTACAGGCAAGCGCCACCATACCTGGCTAATTTTTGTACTTTTAGTAGAGATGGGGTATCACCATGTTGGCCAGGCTGATCTTTAACTCCTGACCTCAGGTGATCCGATGGCTTTGGCTTCTCAAAGTGCTGAGATTATAGGTATGAGCCACCATGCCTGGCCTTGTTTTAAATAAAATTAAAAATAATTTTTAAATGACACTATCAATAAGCATTTAAGCATAAGATTATGAAGGTCTTAAATTTTATTTTTCCAAAATACAATTAACAGAGGACTAAATAAATCACCTTGCCAAGGTTATTTTTTTTTCTCTAAAACTGAATAGCATTAGGCCATGAACACATCATAAGCCATATTAAGGTCATCAAACATTTGGCTTCCCTTGATGGCCTGGCACAGTGGCTCACGCCTGTAAACCCAGCATTTTGGGAGCCCGGGGTGGCAGATCACTTGGGGTCTGAGGTTCAAGATCAGCCTGACCAACATGGTGAAACCCCATCTCTACTAAAAATACAAAAGTTAGTCGGGCATGGTGGCGGGCGCCTGTAATCCCAGCTACTCAGAAAGCTGAGGCAGAAGAATCACTTGAACCTGGGAGGCAGAAGTTGGAGTGAGCCAAGATCACACCACTGCAATCCAGCCTGGGTGACAAAGTGAGACTCTTGTTTCAAAAAAAAACAAAATAAAAAACATTTGGCTACCCTTGAAATGTTTGCTTAAGAATTTTCAGTTGCTTTTCTTTCAAAGTTCTTGAAATAAAACAAACTAAAATTTTAAAAACCAAAAGCCATTTAGAATTCTCCCAAAGATTTCATGGATAATGAACAAACCATAAAATCTGGTGGTTAATTTTTTTATACATTTACTAGTAAAATTCAGACTACCCAACATGAACCTAAATCATCTCTGTCTCTCCCCATCTCCCCCTCTCCTCCCGTGCCCTGGCCCCATATCTTTTTGCATGGCAATGTGTCATGGGCATCAACTACTTTTACATGGCAACTTTTCCCCTTTTAACAGTAGCCCAATTTTCCTTTGGGGAACCAATTCCCCAATCTGAGACAACTTAGGTGGTGTCAGCCCTATCCTTTGGTGCCAGGGATGCACACATAACTTGGTAATACCATGCCCTGGCTGCACTAGTGATTGTTCAGAGATGGACATATGAGAGGCACCTTGGTATTTCTGCTGCAACTATCAGAGAAGCAGCACTCTTCTTTTGAGATTGCAGAAGGACCATGTGAGCCTGGAACCACCTGTGGCCACACGTCCAGAGCCTGCCTCAGAACAAAACCAGAAATGGACAACTTTAGAACAGCCATGCCTAATCCTTTTAGAAAGTTAAATTCCTCACCTCCCATATCTCACCCCACACCCCAACTTAGGCCAGTTTGAATCTGATACCTGTCACCTACAACTGAAAAATTCCTAATTCTGAATGGCTGCTTATTTCAGGCTTGGCACAATCTGGCAACAGGCAGACAGTTATCAGTAGACAACCTGAAACAAATGGAAAGTGAATTCTGTCCATTCTTTTTCCTTTTTCTAATTATGCAATACAAAAGCTTTAATAATTTTTACTTATACAGTATTCACTGGCTGAAGGACTGTGAATAGGATTAAAGAATGTTTGAGGTTAAGACAGAATTTGCATCATATAGATTTTTTTTTTTTTTGAGACGGAGTTTTGCTCTTGTCGCCCAGGTTGGAGTGCAATGGCGCACTCTTGGCTCACTGCAACCCCTGCCTCCCGGTTCAAGCAATTCTCCTGCCTCAGCCTCCTGAGTAGCTGGGATTATAGGCGCCCGCTACCAAGCCTGGCTTTTTTTTTTTTTTTGAGACAGAGTCTTGCTCTGTCGCCCAGGCTGGAGTGCAGTGGCACAATCTCAGCTCACAGCAACCTTCACCTCCCAGGTTCATGCAATTCTCCTGTCTCAACCTCCCGAGTAGCTGGGACTACGGGCGCCCACCACCATGCCTGGCTAATTTTTGTATTTTTAGTAGAGATGGGGTTTCACCATCTTGGCCAGGCTGGTCTCAAACTCCTGACCTCAGGTGATCCGCCCACCTCGGCCTCCCAAAGTGCTGGGATTATAGGTGAGAACTAGTGTGCCTGGCCACGCCTGGCTAATTTTTTGTATTTTTAGTAAAGACGGGATTCCACCATGTTGGCCAGGCTGGTCTCAAACTCCTGACGTCAGGTGATCCACCCACCTTGGCCTCCCAAAGTGCTGGGATAACAGGTGTGAGCCACCACACACCCGGCCAGATTTCCACCATCATAACCATGCTAGGACACAATTCATTCACAATTTGAACAATAAACTCTGAAATTTATTTCTCTGCTGACAGAGAACCTAGTTAATTCAGCATGAGATTATACGTTTTCTAAGGGTAGGGATGATGGCTAATTCATCTTTCTTTTTTTGGTGGGTGGAGACAGGGTCTCCCTCTGTTGCCCAGGCTGGAGTGCAGTGGTGTGATGAAGGCTCACTGCAGTCTCAACCTCCCGGGCTCAAGCAATCTTTCCACCTCAGCCTCCAAGTAGCTGGGACCACAGGGCATGCCCGCCATGCCCGGTTAATTTTTTTTTTTAATTTTATGTAGAGACAGGGTCTCCCTATGCTGCCCAGGCTGGTCTCCAACTCCTGAGCTCAAGTGATCCTCCCACCTTAGCTTCCCAAGCAGCTAGGACTACAGGGGTACACCACCATGCTCAGCTAATTTTTTGTATTTTTTGTAGAGATGAGGTCTCACCATGTTGCCCAGGCTGGTCTCAAACTCCTGGGCTTAAGCGATCAGACCACCTTGGCTTCCCAGTGTTGGGATTACAGGTGTGAGACATCGTGCCCAGCCATCTTTCTTAAACAGACTATAGCACCAAGTAAAGCAGTTGATGATGTTCTACAAATAATTTCATTGAAGAAAAAATTCTCGCACAAGAATCAAGAATAACAATTTGTTTCATATTACTAAAAACGCTTAGCAGAATATGGAGCTGTGGGGGTGCTGAGAGAATACTTACTTAAATTAGAAACACAACACATAAAAGTACAAAATGAATGCATGTATGCTAATTAACTGACTCTATTTTTTTTTTGAGACAGAGTTTCGCTCTTGCTGCCCAGGTATTCTCAGCTCACTGCAACCTCTGCCTCCCGGGTTCAAGCGATTCTTCTGCCTCAGCCTCCTGAGTAGCTGGGATTACAGGCATGTGCTACTAAGCCCGGCTAATTTTTTTATTTTTAGTAAAGACAGGATTTCACCATGTTGGCCAGGCTGGTCTCGAACTCCTGACCTCAGGTGATCCACACCCCTCGGCCTCCCAAAGTGTTGGGATTACAGGCATGAGCCACCACACCCAGACTGATTAGCTGACTTTATAAACAAATTGATCATTACCCTCTATCTTATAATCATATTATGAAATAACTGTTTTATTTTCCTTGCTCAGCAGAATGACATTATGCACATGGATTTCAGTTATTTTTATAGGAAAAAAACTTTAACTAATTACTAAGTCCCAGATAGAGTACAGATAAGCATAAACTATGATTGTGTTTATCAGATTTTTATCTTGTTTATATCCATGATTAGTATATTTATTATATTTATTTTTGCCCCCTATTTATTTGGCTTATTTAAAATTTAAATAAAAATGGTTTTTGTTTGGCTTTTTCTTTCACATTAAAATAGGTATTATGAGGAATACATTTTCTTCTATACAGTGCTTTAGAAGTAACCATAAATTTTTGTTCTACATATAACAAAATGTACTATATAGTGTACTAATTGGTATATTACAATTTTTATTCCTAAACTCATAATTTAAAATGTCATGTTTTCTAGACTTCCTTCCTAATCCAGGCATTTAATGTTTTTACATGTCCATGTTTGAATATATTCCGTTTCTGCTTTTATTTCTTGTTTTATTGCATTAAGATAATGTACAGAAATTTTAAATTAATTTACCTTGTCCATCTTTGTGACTCATCTGGACACACTTGAAAACTGTGTTTTTCCCTATTATACTATGGAATGTATCACTAATCTTCAGTTAATCAATCTAATTATTTAACTTTACAATTTTTTAATTCTCACTTTACCTATCACATTCTAATAGTATATTTAAGTCTTTAGTTAAAATTGCATTTGTCTTGTTTACCTTCCTGTTTTCATTTTATGACACAATTATATATTTTATATTTTTAATAATTCATATTAAAATTTTCAGTCATTATCAGATTTATTCAGTACAGTTAGTTTCTTTAATATTTAATAATGTCTATTCTATTTTACCATTTCATGGTCATCCTAGTTCTCTGTTTATGCGTTCTGTCATGAAATTTACTTTATGGGACACCCAAGTTGGTATAAACCTAAGTTGATTTTGTATTCTCACAAATGATCTCAGAACAGTGATTCTTAACCTAAGGGCACCCTGTTCAAGAAGGGAGTTCTGAAAGTCCTCTGAGATTATGTTAATATCTAAAACATCTAAAAGAATTCATCTGTCTATGTCAAGGATATAAAGGCTAATTAGACTTTTGTTTGGAAGCATCTATTGGAAAATCTGATTGCCAAAAGTCCTGATAGCCAGGATATTCCTTGAATTACTAAAAACAGTAAAAATAAAGTACTACTTAATAATTATACTTAGGCATATCGAATCTGTCAGTAGGTTTACTTAATAATAATTAGGCAGATCAAATCTTGTCAGAATCTGCATGGAGAAGGGAAGGGTCAGTAGAATCTGGAGGGAAAAGGTCTTACGGTATTTGTTAACTAGACCCAAGGTTTTTATTTATAGATTTATTTAAAATATACCTTCCAGTAAATCAGTTAATTTTTTCAGATACAATCATAGTGTTGTTTTTTTTTAAAGAGTTCTTACCTTTTAGAAATAAATACTAATATATATATCTCTATATAAATATTACCATGAAATATGATATCTGAGATCTGCTTCAAAATAATCAAGTATTGGGGGGCAGAAGAGATGTTTAAATAAAACAAAATTGGTGTAAGAAGTTGAGTGAGCCGGGCATGGTGGCTCACGCCTATAATCCCAGCACTTTGGGAGGCAGAAGTGGGTGGATCACCTGAGGTCAGGAGTTTGAGACCAGCCTGGCCAACATGGTGAAACCTCGTCTCTACTAAAAAAAAAAACAAAAAACAAACAAAAAAATTAGCCAGGTGTGGTGGCGGGTGCCTGTAATCCCAGCTACTCAGGAGGCTGAGGCAGGATAATCCCTTGAACCCAGGAGACAGAGGTTGCAGTGAGCCGAGATCGCACCATTGCACTCCAGCCTGGGCAACAAGAGCAAAACTCTGTCTCAAAAAAAAAAAAAAAAAAAGTTGAGTGATAGCCACACCACAGAAGTTCATTTTCCTATTCTATTTACTCTTGCATATATTTGAAAATATGATACACAAAATGTTAGTTTCTTATTTTTATTTTTTGTAGAGACAGGGGCTATGTTGCACAGCTGGTCATGAATTTCTGGGCTCCAGTGATCCTCCCACCTCAGCCTCCCAGGTAGCTCGGACTACAGGCATGTGCCACCACACCTGGCTAATTTTATTTTATTTTTTATTCTTTGGAGAAATGGGGTCTCCCTATGTTGCCCAGGTTGGTCTCCAACTCCTGGGCTCAAGCAATTCTCCCATCTCAGCCTCCTAAATTGCTGGGATTAAGAGCATGAGCCACTGCACCCAGCCAAATAGATTTTTAATGTATGAAACAATTAAAACTTTAAATGTTTCTTCCTATTTTCATGACTCTTTATAATCTGTCATGTTTTGAAGACATTCAAGAGGTATTAAACGTTATTCTTTTATTTTCCTTAAAGTCCTGGATTGCTTTTGACATCATTATTTAATCTTAGCTTTTCCTGTGATTGCAATTACCATACATGAATATTTCCAAGTATGGTTCACTCTATAAACAACTATTTCATGAAAGGCTTGCTTGCTTTTCCAATGATTAAATACATTAAAATATCAGGATTATTTAACTACTTGAGATTTGATTGAGAAAAATGTGTATTTTAATTACACCTTCTAATTATGGCACTATGGTTCTGTCTAGCATGTTTATTTTTGCTTGCAGTAGATTCAACATTTTGAAAAGTACTAATAAAATAGTTCGAACTAGTAATATATTACTTATTATAAAAGTATATTAACTCACAACATTGTCAGCCCAATCTGCTAGTACTGTTGAGATGTAGTTCACAGCATTAAGAATTGCACAGTATCGAAAGCCAAGGGAAGCTCTAGTCTCTTCTTTCATCACCTGTGTTAATCGTATCCTAAAATCATCTACTAAGTCCTTCTGTAACTCCAGGAACTGCAGCTTTCGGGAAGCTGTGGGAAGATTTTTATACCTGTCTGTGGAAAAAGTTATTAAGACATATGAAGGTTTTGGTACCATCTATGATATAGTTATAAGTTTTCCCTACTGTCCTGCTTCAGTGCTTTTGTCAAAAATCAATTGACCAGTCAAGTGTGGATTTATTTCTGAGCTCTCTTAAGGATATGAGTTTCAAAAGTATATACGTTTGCCAAAACTCATTGAACAATACACATAAGATCTGCACATTACACTGTATGTAAACTATGCCTCAAGTTTTTAAAAAGGCAAATGAAAAAATTATATATAAAAATGACAGTTTTGGCTAGGCGCGGTGGCTCACGCCTGTAATCCCAGCACTTTGTGAGGCCAAGGCAAGTGGATCACCTGAGGTCAGGAGTTCAAGACTAGCCTGGCCAACATGCTGACACCTCATCTCTACCAAAAACTACAAAAATTAGCCGGACAGTAGTGG
>NW_026652276.1:186322668-186343857 GCF_009828535.3 Hylobates moloch | reverse complement strand
AGGCGTGAGCCACCGCGCCTGGTCAACTACCTGTAAATTTTTGTATTTTTAGTAAAAATACAAAAAAAAAAATTAGCCAGGCATGGTGGCAGGCATCTGTAATCCCAGCTACTGAGGAGGCTGAGGTAGGAGAACTGCTTGAACCCAGGAGGCGGAGGTTGCAGCGAGCCAAGATTGCGCCATTGCACTCCAGCCTGGGTGACGAGCGAAATTGTCTCAAAAAAAAAAAAGAATTTACAATTGACATGAGATGTCTGAAATTTTCTTTAAAATACTCCAGAAAAAAAAAATTGAGGAGTAAAATATAACAGAAAAGTGATAATTGGTTTAAACTTTGGTAATAGGTACCTGAGAGTTCATCGTATTATCCTACTTTTGTGTATGTTTGAAAATTTTCTGAATAAAAAGTTTTTAAGAGACACATGAATTTTCCTTAATTTTTTTGTCTTAGTGTTTTTCATATTTTTCTTATAGTTAAAAATACGGAATGATGGCTGGGCGCGGTGGCTCACACCTGTAATCCCAGCACTTTGGGAGGCCGAGGCAGGTGGATCACAAGGTCAGGAGTTCAAGACCAGCCTGGCTAAGATGGTGAAACCCCATCTCTACTAAAAATTCAAAAATTAGCTGGGCATGGCGGCAGGTGCCTATAATCCCAGCTACTTGGGAGGCGGAGGCAGAAGAATTGCTTGATCCCGGGCAGCAGAGGTTGCAGTGAGCCAAGATCGTGCCACTGCACTCCAGCCTGGGTGACAGAGTGAGACTCCCTCTCAAAAAAAAAAAAAAAAAGGAATTATTAACTGACTGGGCTGGAATGATACTTCTTCAGGTTACCAGACAAGCCTAAGAAACGGACAGTCTAGTGGTCAACAAAGGTAAAGAGGGCCAGGGATGGTAGCAATGAAGGTCCAGTGGCACCTGGACAACAAGCAGGCCCACAAGGGGGCAACGTGATTGGCTAAAGACCAACCAGGGCCAGAGGATGCTAGGCTACCCTCCAGCCAGAGAATCCCTGCACTGTAACAAAAGTTACAATTACTACTCCAATCCTTAAAATTACTTCATTATTTTACTCTCTTCTGCAATCTTTAATAAATCAAGATCAAGAAAATATTTAAAATATAGGCCAATCACCATTTACTGAAGACACCTAAAAAGCCCAGCAGCAAGACAGTTTGGATAATAAAATTAAATTCTTATTTAATTGTTTTTGTGTAATTATTCAGGAAGTTTTCCTTCATGTATACCCATGTTTAAATCCTTAAATTATTAAAAACCCAAAAGTTAGAATATTTTGTTAGATTTCTACCAATATAGAAACTGAATTTGAAGATAACCATCATATAATATTAATTTGCTGAGCCACTTATTTATTGATTACTTTATTGACAGAGTCTCACTCTGTCACCAAGGCTGGACTGCAGTGGCGCGATCACGGCTCACTGCAACCTCTACCTCCCATGCTCAAACAGTCCTCCCACCTCAGCCTCCCAAGTAGCTGGGACTACAGGCACACACCACCACACCTGGCTAATTTCTGTACTTTTTGGAAGAGAGGGGGTTTCACCATGTACCCCAGGCTGTTCTGGAACTCCTGGGCTCAAGCAACCTGCCCGTCTCAGCCTCTCAAAGTGCTGGGATTACAGGCATGAGCCACTGCACCCAGCCTACTGAGCTACTTTAAAAAGTACCACGTGAAAACAGTACTTTTAAAACAAAGTCATATCTTAAAAGACTTATACTTACCAGTTATAACCAAGAGTAGAGTCATAAAAGTTTCTGCACAATCTGGAACTTTCATTTCATCCACGTCAGTGATATCCTTATATTGCGATACCCAGGCAGCTTCTGAGGAAAGCATTGAGTCCATTTTTTGAAGAGCAACTGATAAGCAGACAAAACGATTATGTCGATTAAGTAGTTACAGTCGTTCCTAATTATTCAACTTGTAATTTTTTAGGAATGATGGCTTTTCTATAAAAAATAAACAAACCTACAATCTCCCACTAGTTGTACTAAATTTAACTTAATGCTTTAAACAGGATACTTTACTCCTACCCCCAAATTTTGAAAATAGTTATGTTGACTAGATAAGCTACAGTCAAAAAGATTCTATTGGCCAGGCGCAGTGGCTCACACCAGTAATCCCAGCACTCCGGGAGGCCAAGGTGGGTGGATTGCTTGAGTCTAGGAGTTCACAACCAGCTTGGGCAAAACCCCAGGGAAACCCCATCTCTACAAAAAATACAAAAAATAGCCAGGCATGGCTTGCATATACCTATAGTCCCAGCTACTGGAGTGGCTGAGGCAGGACGATCACCTGAGCACCGGAGGTCGAGGCTGCAGTAAGCCATGATCGGCCCACTCCACTCTAGCCTGGGTGACAAAGTAAGACCCTATCTCAAAAATAAAAAAATAAAATATTCTGACACTTTGGGAGGCCAAGGCAGGTGGATTACCTGAAGTCAAGAGTTCCAGACAAGCCTGGCCAACATGTTGTAACCCTGTCACTCCTAAAAACAGAAAAATTAGCCAGGCGTGGTAGTGCGTGCCTGTAATCCCAACTACTCGGGAGGCTGAGACAGGAGAATCGCTTGAACCTAGGGGTTGGAGGTTGCAATGAGCTGAGATCAAACTACTGCACTTTAGCCTGGGCAACAGAGCAAGAGTCTGTCCCAAAATAAATAAATAAAAATAAAATAAATTATATGATAAAATCTATAAAACAATTAAACACCCCACTGGCTTGACTATTCCACTCTAGAAATATGTAGAGTGTAATTTCAGGAAAAATGGAAGTTTCATGTGAAGTAAAGAAAAGATTATCTCTGAAGGAAACTCAGAAAACCCTGACAAAGAAGATTTCAAATGGCTCTAGTTCCTACTTAGAACTGGAGAAGAAAAATATCAAAAATGTATACCCACAGAAACAGACATATTTCCCTACCCTCTGGCCACATCAGCACTTACATTTTCTCTCCACCGTCAACCATCTCTGAAAACAGGTTTCCTCTGATAGAATATGCATACAACTAGCAAAAGTGCCAGGATAGCCATGAACACTGTGTAGATCCCTCTCGAACAAGAGTACTTCATCCACCAAATGACAGAAGAGATTGTCATCATACAGCAGACAAGGAATATCAGTGGCTAACTTCTCAAGAACCAGCATCATAAGGCCCCGAGAAAATTCAAGCTAAAAAAATATACAAACATGAGGTATGTAAATAAAAAGTTATCCATGCACACATACAGTTCTAAAACAGAAACACTTGACTGAGTCTCTTACCCTTGCATTTACCAAAGAGCCTACTTTGTCTAATATTGGCTGAATCTTCTCATCCAGAAATTCAGTATGGTTTCCAATCCACATAAGTACTTGAGCCAAGTACCATTCTGGCTAAGGAAGGAGGAAAATAGTTTGAATTCTTAAGTCATTCCAATTAGAAAGTTACAATTACATGAGTCTATTTAATTGTATATGCACAACACTTATAAAAATTAGTTGAAAATTCCTGTATGTAAGAGCACAATTTCTACTCCGCATTTTAAACTCCTGCAAGGCTTAATAATCAAATGTTTGCCAATGTACTCCCAACAAATTTCAATAATGTGACTTAAGTCAATAAACTCATAAATTTACAATGCCATATATATTTAAAACCTAGCACTTCAATAATATGTAAAATGATGAGTATTACAAAGAACTGATGGCCTATATTTTTTGAAATAGCATTTGAAAATAATTTTAATATTATTTTCTTATGGTTTTTATTTTCAAAAAGTAAATTAAGAAAAAAATTGCTGGCCAGGCATCGTGGCTCACACCTGTAATCCCACCACTTTGGGAGGTCGAGGCGGGTGGATCACCTGAGGTCAGAAGTTCAAGACCAGACTGGTCAACATGGTGAAACCCCGTCTCAACTAAATATACAAAAATTAGCTGGGCGTGGACTGAGTAGCTGTAATCCCAGCTACTCAAGAGGCTGAGGCAGGAGAATCGCTTGAACCCAGGAGGCAGAGGTTGCAGTGAGCCGAGATCACGCCATTGCGCTCCAGCCTGGACAACAAGAGCGAAACTTCGTTCCAAAAAAAAAAAAAAAAAAAACTGCTAGTCTGCATTACAAAAACTACACGTCTTATACAGGTTTAAGAGCAGAAATACCAAGTGCATGCCAGGGGCAGTGGCTCACGCCTGTAATCCCAGAACTTTGGGAGGCTGAGGCAGGTGGATCACCTGAGGTCAGGAATTCCAGACCAGCCTGACCAATATGGTGAAACCCGTCTCTACTAAAATTACAAAAATTAGCCCGGCGTGATGGCATGTGCCTGTAGTCCCAGCTACTTGGGAGGCTGAGGCAGGAGAATCGCTTGAACCTGGGAGGTGGAGGTTGAAGTGAGCAGAGATTGGGCCACTGCACTCCAGCCTGGGTGACAGAGCGAGACTCCAACTCAAAAAAAAAAAAAAAGAAATACCAAGTGCTTAATATTTGCTTTGCTTTGTTTTGCAATGATAACCCAGCAATATCTGATGCCCAAGAGCGGAAATGCCATTTTTCCTGCAGTATATGAACACAAGTCCTCAATTATATATATGAACAGCAGTGACAAAACAGGAATTTAGGCCTTTAGAAAAAAAAACAGAAATGTGAAGAGAGTCAGATTTTAACTTAAACCAGCAAAGGTATAGAAACTCTAACATTTGTTACTAATAAAAACCAAGGACAAGAGCTGGCAAAACACACCTTGCTTAACACATTAGTCTGCCGGTTCCCTCTGAAGTGATACCTGAACCTCTTCTGAAGAGGAGTCAGCATAATCTGGATGGGCAGGATGACAGAAGGGGAGGCAGGAAGAGAGTATTTTTCTGGGAGTTGCTTTGGCTCAGTAAGTAATTCATCTCTGACATAATCAAGTCAAGGAAAAAGAATCAAAAGCATACCTAATATACACACACATATGTATATATACACACACAGTAAATTTTTCCAACAAATGTATCAGATACTCAGTAGAGTTAATTATGATGCAAATAATATGTAATCTAATTTTATATTGAATAAACATACAGTTAATTCTTTATATTGAATATACATTCAGTTAAAATGCACAAAAAGCCAGGCATGATGATGGTGAATCATGCCTGTAATCCCAGCACTTTGGGAGGCTGAAGCAGGCTAATCACTTGGGCCACTTCACAGGAATTTGAGACGTGCCTAGGCAATATGGCAAAACTCTGTCTCTACAAAAAACAACAAAAATTAGCTGGGCATGGTGGCACGTGCCTGTAGTCCCAGCTACGCAGGAACAAGAGGTGGGAGAATCAATTGAGCCTGGGTGGTCAAGACTGCAGTGAGCCATGACTGCACCACTGCACTTCAGCCTGGGTGACAAAGTGAGACCATTTCTTTAAAAAAGCACAAAAATGAGCCAGGTGCAGTGGCTCTCACCTGTAATCCCAGCACTTTGGGCGGCTGAGGCAGGTGGAACACCTGAGGTCAGGAGTTCGAGGCCAGCCTGACCAACATGGAAAAACCCCGTCTCTACTAAAAATACAAAATTAGCCGGGCATGGTGGCGCACGCCTGTAATCCCAGCTACTCGGGAGGCTGAAGCAGGAGAATCGCTTGAACCCGGGAGGTGGAGGCTGCAGTGAACCGAGATCACGCCACTTCATTCCAGCCTGGGCAACAAGAGGGAAACTCTGTCTCAAAAAAAAAAAAAAGCACAAAAATGGTATCAGAATTAATCTATAAATCTTTCATAAAATAGTAACAAAAAAATTCAAGTATCATTTGATTAAATTCACGCTATGTTACTAAAGGTTTCCTCCCAATTGCCCAATTGTTCTATTGCCCCAAGAGACCTTTTTGTGCTATGAACTTGGATCAGTCATGTATCCCGGAACTCTTCCTTACAGCCCTCACACCCACAAGCAATTCACTTTGCAAGAGTACAGTCCACCACTCAGTGGATATTTACAGACCAAGTCCAAACACAGGATTTTTATTTGGCTTTCTTGGCCACTTTGAAAAAGTTTTACTCTCTAGCCACAAACCCATTCTAGAAAAAAGAAATTTTAGTAAGTTTTCAGCTGCAACAAAGATACGAGGTTTGTAGTTTCAAAAGCTGACAAAACAGTGTCTCCAGGTAACTGTACATCTCCAGGGCACTGGCAGGTCGACTTAAGCCAACAGTTTGTGATTGTGGGGGTGCAATGAATGGCCAATGAAGCTGTGCTAAAATTTCCTCAAAATCACTGCAATAGAAAAGTAACACATACATTTCAGTACATCACCAAATGATCACCAAATACCCGTCGGAAAGCAATTACCACAAAATATGGGTAAATTCCCTACCTTGTAAGCTTGTCCTTGAGAATTTTATGCCAGAATTTAACTGTGGCTCTCATGAAACCAAGAAGATGAGTACAGGATGATTCCTGAAGTTTGATGTCAAGTTCTGCCATAGACACTAGAGTGGAGGCTGCCTCCGGTACATTATTGGTCATCAGATATTGCTGAATGTTATCACTGTAAACAAAGTAAAGCAATTTTTTTTTCTTTTGAGACACAGTCTCACTCTGTTGCCCAGGCTGGAGTGCAGTGGCATGATTTGGCTCAATGCAACTTCTGTCTCCCGGGTTCAAGTGATTCTCCTGCCTCAGCCTCCACAGTAGCTGGGATTACAGGCATGCGCCCCCATGCCTGGCTAATTTTTTTGTATTTTTAGTAGAGACAGGGTTTCACCATGTTGACCAAGCTAGTCTTGAACTCCTGACCTCAAGTGATCCAACCACCTCGGCCTCCCAAAGTGCTGGGATTAGAGGCGTAAGTCACTGTGCCCAGTCGAAAGCAAATTTAAAGAACGGATTGCTCAGAATAACTTTAAATTCGGAAAAAGTGCTTCTTCTTCACGTTTTATATAAAGTTACATCCAAGGAAGAATGAAGCACCACCCTGAGGTAGCCTTTGTTTTTTAACAAAGCACCACCCTGAGGCCTTTTACCAAGGCCTCTCTGGGAGCCTAGAGTCCTCTACTTCTGCATTCTTCTAAGAGCAGCAGCCTGCAGCCTATGTTCAGGACCTCTCCCGGGACCTTTCCCTTCCTACTCCTCCTGACAGACCTGTTTTGTGTCATATTCCTTTGGGCACCACTCATTTCTGATAAATCTGCCTTTTACAGAAGTCTTCAGTATCTTAATCCAAGGGAATAATGTGGTAGCATCTGGTAAAGTCAAGTACGATGGTCTTCAATTGTTACCTACTTTGCCCAGCTGAACTTGATTTCCCACTTCAAAGAAATATAATTCCAGGCAGGGCTTGGTGGCTCACCCCTGTAATCCCAGCACTTTAGGAGGCCAACATGGCTGGATCTCCAGAGGTCAGGAGTTCGAGACCAGCCTGGCCAACTTGGTGAAACCCACCCACCCCCGTCTCTACTAAAAATATAAAAACTAGCCAGGCATGGTGGTGGGCACCTGTAATCCCAGCTACTCGGGAGGCTGAGGCAGGAGAACTGCTTGAACCCGGGAGGTGGAGGTTGCAGTGAGCCAAGATCACACCACTGCACTCTAACCTGGCAACAGAGTGAGACTCCATCTCAAACAAAAAGAGGCCAGGCGCAGTGGCCTCTTTGGGAGGCCAACATGGGTGGATCAACAGAGACCAGGAGTTCGAGACCAGCCTGACCAACTTGGTGAAACCCTCCCCATCTCTACTAAAAATATAAAAACTAGCCGGGCGTGGTGGTGGGCACCTGTAATCCTAGTTACTCAGGAGGCTGAAGCAGGAGAATTGCTTGAACCCAGAAGACAGAGGTTGCAGTGGGCTGACATGGTGCCACTGCACTCCAGCCTCAGTGACACAGTAAGACTCCATCTCAAAAAAAAAAAGAAATATACAAATATTACAGAAGAATTTCAAATGTACAGAATATGAGTACTGCCTTTTTTCTTTTTTTTTTTTTGAGACAGAGTCTCACTCTGTCACCTAGCCTGCAGTGCAGTGGTGCAATCACGGCTCATTGCAACCTCAACCTCTCAGGGCTCAAGCGATCCTCCTACCTCAGCCTCCCGAGTAGCTGGGACTATGGGTGCTCACCACTAAGCCTGGCTAATTTTTTTTTTTAACAGAGATAGAGTTTTGCCATGTTGCCCAGACTGGTCACAAAATTCAGAGCTCAAGCAATCTGCCCACCTCAGCCTCTCAAAGTGCTAGGACTACAGGCATGAGCCACCATGCCCGGCAGGAGTACTGCTTTTAAGGAAGGAATGAAATAGATTTCCTCACAACACTAAAGCATGAATGACATTTACAGCACAGGAAAAGCTAGAGAAACAAGGTTCACTCAGAGTGATAGTGCTATACTATTGTATCCAAGAAGCAGAGCTAATATAAGGATGCTAATTCCAGCAAGAAGAAACTACTTGAAAAAAAGGCAATGTACATCAGAATAAAAATAGGCCATTATAAAGAAATTTAGAGACGAAGAAAATCCCAGAAGCTCTAAAGGAAAGCTGGAAATGGAGAGCTTATCATAAAAGACCTCAGGGAAATAACACATTATTACAGACAGAAAAATAACTGTGCTCTAGCTGCTTATGAATTTGATCCCTATTTCTAATATAAATCCCTCGGCATATTTCCCTTATAAACAATTCAGATATCTGAAAAGTTTATCAAGGCCAGGCACAGTGGCTCACGCCCGTAATCCCAGCACTGTGGGAGGCCAAGGCAGGCAGATCACTTGAGGTCAGGAGTTCAAGACCAGCCTAGCCAACATAGTGAAACCCTATCTCTACTAAAAATACAAAAATTAGCCGGGCGTGGTGGCATACACCTGCAGTCCCAGCTACTCGGGAGGCCAAGGGAGGAGAATCGCTTGAACCCAGGAGGTGGAGGTTGCAGTGAGCTGAGATTGTGCCACTGCACTCCAGCCTGGGCAACGGAGGAAGATTCCAACTCAAAAAAAAAAAAAAAAGAAAATTAAAATACATAAAATAAATGTTAAAAAAAGAAGAAAAAAGAAAAGGTTATCAATAACCATGGACCTAATTTAGTTAATCTATTACTTTGGCTACTACAAGAGTGAGGCTTTCAAATAACGTATTTTACTTAATAAAGTTATTAACATTGCCCCTTACTGGTATTTCCTTTCTGAGGGACAAGGAGAAATGCAGTAAAATAAAGCAAGGTTTAAAATTCCTTCACTGCAAATAATTTATTTAAACAAGAATGAGATGTTCTAAACCACTTTATATGTAAAACTCCTCATACATGCCATGCAAAACAAAGTTGTTTTTTTTGTTGTTTTTTTTTTTTTTTTTGAGACGGAGTTTCACTCTTGCTGCCCAGGCTGCAGTGCAATGGCACAATCTCAGCTCACTGCAACCTCTGCCTCCTGAGTTCAAGCAATTCCCCTGCCTCAGCCTCCCGAGTAGCTGAGATTACAGGCATGCGCCACCATGCCTAGCTAATTTCTTTTTTTTTTTTCTTTTTTTTTTTTTGTATTTTTAGTAGAGACGGGGTTTCACCATGTTGGTCAGGCTGGTCTCCAACTCCTGAGAATACTGTGTAGCTCTTATGATTCCCACTGAAAAATACTCAAATTATAAAAAAGCAATCCATTTCATTAACTGACCAGTTCTAAAAATTAAATAGGAACAACTATTACCAAACTCTGTGTTTTATTAATGCAGCATTACAAAGAATAGTTTTTATCATGTGTTCATAATCCAACTGTAAGACTTAAAAGTTTGGCCGGGCACAGTAGCTCACACCTGTAATCCCAGCACTTTGAGAGGCCAAGGCTGGCAGATAGTGAGGTCAAGAGATCGAGACCATCCTGGCTAACATGTTGAAACCCCGTCTCTACTAAAAATACAAAAAAAAAAAAAAAATTAGCCAGGCATGGTGGCGGGCGCCTGTAGTCCCAGCTACTCGAGAGGCTGAGGCAGGAGAATGGCGTGAACCTGGGAGGTGGAGCTTGCAGTGAGCTGAGATGGTGCCACTGCACTCCAGCTGGGCGACAGAGCGAGACTCCATCTCAAAAAAAAAAAGACTTAAAAGTTTAACGTACTTACATTACCTTCTTTCAAATGCTAATTAAGCTGCCTGAAAAGTTTATGTTCACTCACAATAAAGGAAAAGAATCATTATCATAATGCTATTTTCATAACAACTGGTAAAATTATATTATTATAATCTTTAATTAACTCAATTATTTAATGGCACACATGTATTCTCTAAGACAGAAGCCTCAAAGGAAAATAGTAATTGTGAGAACAAAGAGGCCCACTTTACCTTAGTTCTTCAATTTGTGAAATCCATTTAAGGTAAGCAAGATGACGTTCGATCTCTTCAATTTGGCTAATCATGGCTCCAAGATCATCCATCCAAGGTTGCGCAGTCAACAAATGGTTGTTAATGGCGCTGAAGAGATGAGTTTCCTGCTCCAGAAACTGATTAAGAAATTGCTTTGATTCTTCTGCATTTTTTAAGGCACTTCGAATTCTTTTAGGAATTTCTGATGAAATTGTAAGTACCTGACCATAATTTTAAGAAAGAAAGAATAGCGGCAATCAGATAAAACTTTCATAATTTTTTTTTTTTTGAGAGGGGATCTCACTCTGTTGCCCAGGCTGGAGTGTAGTGGTACCATCATAGCTCACTGCAGCCTGGACTTCCTGGGCTCAAACAATCCTCCCACCTCAACCTCCCCAGTAGCTGGGACTACACATATGCACCACTACACCTGGCTTTTCTTTTTTTTTTTCTTTAAATAGAAACAAGGTCTCACTATGTTGCCCAGGCTGTATGTAACCTTTTTTATTAGTTCATTCCCTTCAAAATACACATTTTTTGTAACAGAACTGAAAATCATCCATCAAAACCTTCAAAAAAAAGGTTTGATTTCTTCATCCTGTATCAATCAAACCCAAACATAAAATACTGTTTTATATACACACAAATATCAGGAAGAAGTATGCCTTTGTGTTGAAAACAATAAGTGAAACAAAAAAATAAAAATAAAATAAAAAATATATGCATACATACATATACACATACATGTAGAGGAAGGGACTTAACTCACTGGCCTCCAGTAAGCATCCAGAGGTCTGCCTCCATAGGCTCAGCAGAGGATCCAGCTAGAGAAAACTTATTTTATTTTTTTGAGACAGCGTCTCGTTCTGTCACCCAGGCCAGCTCACTGCAACCTCCGCCTCCCGGGGTCAAGTGATTCTCCTGCCTCAGCCTCCTAAGTAGCAGGAATTATAGGCATGTGCCATCACGCTCGGCCAATTTTTGTATTTTTAGTAGAGACGGGGTTTCACCATGTTGGTCAAGGTGATCTCGAACTCCTGACCTCATGATCCGCCCACCCCAGCCTCCCAGAGTGCTGGGATTACAGGCATGAGCCACTGTGCCAGGCCGAGAAAACTTATTAATACATGCTCTATCTACTAAATATTTTCCTTCAAAGCAAAGGAAGGGCCAGGCATGGTGGCTCACGCCTGTAATCCCAGCACTTTGGGAGGCCAAGACGGGCAGATCATTTGAGGTCAGGAGTTCGAGACCAGCCTGGCCAACATGATGAAACCCCATTTCTACTAAAAATACAAAAACTAGCCAGGTTTGGTGGCACACACCTTGTAATCCCAGATCTAGAGAGGCCCAGGCAAGAATCACTTGAACCGGGAGGAGGTTGCAGTGAGCCAAGACTGCACCACTGCACTCCATCCAGCCTGGGTGACAGAGCGAGACTCCTCAAAGAAAAAAAAAAAAACGCAGGCTGGGTGCAGTGACTCACACCTGTAATCCCAGCACTTTGGGAGGCCAAGGTGGGTGGATCACCAGGTCAGGAGTTCAAGACCAGCCTGGCCAAGATGGCGAAATCTTGTCTCTACTAAAAAATACAAAAAAATTAGTTAAGCATGGTGGCACACGCCTGTAATCCCAGCTATTTGGGAGGCTGAGGCAGAGAATTTCTTAAACCTGGGAGGCAGAGGTTGCAGTGGGCCGAGATTGCACCACTGCCCTCTAGCCTGGGTGACACAGCAAGACTCCATATCAAAAAAAAAAAAAAGGAAACAAAGATCTCATTCTAACAGGCTGAGCATCTATATTTTGCCAACATCCCCCAGGTGATTCTGAATTAAGGCCAGGCTAAGAAGCACTGACTTGACGAGATGATATCCAGGCAATGCCTTTAGAAATGGCATTTACTGGCCAGGTGCAGTGGCTCACGCCTGTAATCCCAGCACTTTGGGAGGCCGAGGCGGGCAGGTCACTGGAGGTCAGGAGTTCGAGACCAGCCTAGCCAACATGGTGAAACCCTGTCTCTACTAAAAATACAAAAATTCAGCCGGGCACAGTGTCTCATCCCTGTAATCCTAGCACTTTGGGAGGCAGAAGCTGGTGGATCACTTGAGGTAAGGAGTTTGAGACCAGCCTTGCCAACATGGTGAAACCCCCTCTCTACTAAAAATACAAAAACTAGCTGGGTGTGGTAGCATGAGCCTGTAATCCCAGCTACTCAGGAGGCTGAGGCAGGAGAATTGGTGAACCCAGAAGGCGGAGGTTACAGTGAGCCGAGATCGCGCCACTGCACTCCAGCCTGGGCGACAGAGTGAGACTCTGTCTCAAAAAATAAAATAAAATAAAATAAATACAAATACAAAAATGAGCTGAGTATGGTGGCGCATGCCTGTAATCCCAGCTATTCGGGAGGCTGAGGCAGGAGAATCACTTGAAACCCGGAAGGCGGAGGTTGCAGTGAGCTGAGATCACACCACCACGAAAGACTCCATCTCAAAAAAAAAAAAAAAAAAAAAAAGGCATTTATTAAATGAATTTTTCTTATAGTAGGTGGGCAAACATATACAAATATTAGTCATCAGCAAAATACAAAGAACATTATAGAATAATTTCAATCAACAGTGATTAGATACTTATTCTGTACCAGGCACTGCGCTAGAAATATTCAGATAAACAAGACACAGCATCCGTCCTTAAGGTCACTTTGGTATATAAGAGTGTTGTAAGCAAATAATTTCAACAGTGGGATTAATGCAATAAAATAGACAGGCTATATTTAATGAATGGGCACATTAATCACCTAAGGATCTTGTTATAATACAGATTCTGATACAGTAAGTCTGAAGTAAGACTGAGATTCTGCATTTCTACAAAGCTCCCAATCTGCCTAAACTGAGATGGTATCAGCAAGAGTGGGAAAGATGGGCCGGGAGCAGTGGCTCACGCCTGTAATCCCAGCACTTTGGAAGGCCAAGATCCACTTTCGGGCAGATCACCTGAGGTTGGGAGTTCAAGATCAACCTGACCAACATGGAGAAACCCCATCTCTACTAAAAATACAAAATTAGCCGAGCGTGGTGGCACATGCCTATAATCCCAGCTACTTGGGAGCCTGAGGCGGGAGAATCACTCGAACCCAGGAGGTGGAGGTTGCAGTGAGCCCAGACTGTGCCATTGCACTCCAGCCTGGGCAACAAGAGTGAAACTCCAACTTAAAAAAAAAAAAAGAGTGGGAAAGATGGGATGGACACCAGAGATGTTGAGGCAGAACTCAGATGACTTGGTGATAGGGATAGAGGATGATAAGAAGGAATCTAGGACTCCAAGGCTTCAGGTCTGGGTGACAGGCAGATAGTGGTGCCATTATCTAACCAAGACAGACAAGCCTCTAAAAAATGGATCAGTATAGTTTTGGACATGCTGAATTCAAGGTTCAATAAGGAACTTCAGTAAAAGTTTCTGTGGTCATTAGGGAAACAAACCTGATTACAGTGGGTCAAAGATGAATGACAAATTAAAAAGTAGACATAGATAACAAAGGTTACTTTCTGAAGCCTGACAATCAAAGGAAAGAACTAATGCCTGCTAAAAGATCAAGGGTTTTTTTGTTTCTTTGTTACGGTTTTACAGAAAAGACCTGTCTATGTGCACATGCTAAAGGGATAGGACTGGTTGATGAACACAGGGTAAAATTATAAGAGTGACACAAGTTCACTGAGGTGGCAAATAGAACCTGGGGTATAAGGTCTACCTTCGACTGATCCTTTGCTGAATGAAGAGGTTAAAAATGACTGCACATAAATTTGTGGATTGTGGGATAGACTATTCAACAGACTGAATTCAATGCTACTAAATTCATGCTAGACCTCTATTTTTTTCTGCTAGGGAAAAGGAAAGGGCAGAATGGACAGGTTGGGTAGATGTCTCAAAGAGAATCTGAAAGAACAGTTGAGGGCAGTAGCAGAGGAGCTGACCTTCCAATGGAAGGACTGCTGGTGGGGCTGAAGACTCAGCCAGGGTGGCAGACCACACACATAGATTGGCATCAATCTACTCAGCTGTATGACTTCCTCCAACTGGGCCCACAACAACCTGCCTGCAGGAGTGAAAACGCAGACAAAGCCAGGCTAAACTTGAAGACTAGCAGTAGTTGTGGTGGGAACACAGGAAGCTGTGGAGGCCTAAGGTAATGGGGATGGGAGAACATAAGATGACCAAAAAGCTGGAAATAACCCACACAGAATTTACTTAACCTAATTTAGTAGCTATATGATAAAAATGTTTTATCTTGGCCTGGTGTGGTGGTTCACGCCTGTAATCCTAGCACTTTGGGAGGCCAAGGCGGGCGGATCACGAGGTCAAGGAATCAAAACCATCTTGGCCAAAATAGTGAAACCCTGTCTCTACTAAAAATACAAAAATTAGCTGGGCATGGTGGTGCGCGCCTGTAGTCCCAGCTACTCGGGAGGCTGAGGCGGGAGAATCGCTTGAACCCAGGAGGCAGAGGTTGCAGTGAGCCAAGATCGCGCCATTGCACTCCAGTCTGGGCGGCGGAGTCAAACTCCGTCTCAGAAAAAAAGAAAAAAATGTTTTATCTTTGACAAACACACCATTCCAAGTAGAGGGGCCTACTTATTTTTTTGTTTAAGCTTATACTCATTGGGTTTTTAAAAAATTATTTTAAGTGGTATGTTCATTGTAAAAGAAAAAAAACCTATAAATACATAGAAATATATATTTTTGAGATGGGGTATTGCTTTTGTTGCCCCGGCTGTAGTGCGATGGTGTGATCTCAGCTCACAGCAAACTCCACCTCCTGGGTTCAAGCAATTCTCCTGCCTCAGCCTCCCGAGTAGCTGGGATTACAGGTGCCCCCCACCACACCTGGCTAATTTTTTTTGTTGTATTTTTAGTAGAATTGGGATTTCACCATGTGGGTCGGGCTGGTCTCAAACTCCTGACCTCAGGTGATCCACCTGCCTTGGCCTCCCAAAGTGCTGGGATTACAGGTGTGAGCCACCATGCCAGGCCTAAAAATATTTTTTAAATACATCACTTGTCAACCAACCACACAGAAATAACCGTTATGTTATACTTCTTTTCACTTTATACTTCTCCCTATGTGTACATTTATTAAAATCTGAAATGTGGCCAGGTACAGCAGCTCACATCTGTAATCCCAGAACTATGGGAGGCCAAGGCAGGTGGATCACCTGCAGTCAGGAGTTCAAGACCAGCCTTGCCAACATGATGAAACCCCATCTCTACCTAAAATACAAAATTAGCTGGGCAGGGTGACACATGCCTGTAATCCCAGCTACATGGGAGGCTAAGGCAGGAGAATCGCTTGAACCCAGGAGGCAGAGGTTGCAGTGAGCTGAGATGGCGCCATTGTACTCCAACCTGGGCAACAAGAGCAAAACTCCGTCTCAAAAAAAAAAAATTGAAATGATGGTGTTTACACCATGGTATATATTTTTATATGCCATGAAATTATTTGCTTGTAAAAGCAATTTAAAAGTCACTGTATGTTCACTAGAAACAGATTCAAAGAAAAAAAAAGTCACTCTATGAAAATCTATGTAAAATGTTAGGTCTCACTATGTTTTCAAGACAAACCATATCAGTAGGAACTTTGTCTTTTACCTAATTTGTAAAATAGGTAATACAACGTAGGTTCTTAAATCCTCTTAAACAGTTTACAATAGATTATTTGTCACATTCTATATCTTTAAAATTCTATATATAATAATGTTTACATTATATTGTTAAAAGTATACCACTGATAATTATTTCAGTGAGTTTCAATACTTACCTGTTCTTCTAACTGCATTTTACTTACTGTCCTCTGTTCTATGAGTTTATCAAGTTTCTTTAAAGATTTAAGGTCATTTCCAACTTCCTTTTCTATGAATGCAGACACATAAGAAGGGAGATCACCATTATCTGTACCTTCACTGACTTGTTTACTTCCAATAAGAACTGTAACATTTATGTCACCTAAAACAAAAGAATAACAATTACTCAACGCCACTAAGTACTATGGAGTTAAAGAAAATATAAAACATGTAAAAGTAGTTTATCTACCTTCAAAAGTTAATAATTTTGCCAGGCACGGTGGCTCACACCTGTGATCCCAGCACTTTGGGAGGCTGAGGCAGGTGCATCACCTTGGCCAGGAGTTTGAGACTAGCCTGGCAAACATGGCGAAATCCCATCTCTACTAAAAATACAAAAATTAGCCAGGCATGGGGGCACAGGCCTGTAGTCCCAGCTATTCGGGAGGCTGAGGCACGAGAATCCCTTGAACCCAAGAGGCAGAGGTTGCAGTGAGCCAAGATCACGCCACTGCACTCCAGCCTGGGCGACAGAGACTGTATCAAAAAACAAAACCAAAACAAAGGGCCACTGCACTCCAGCCTGGGCAACAGAGAGAGACTCTGTATCAAAAAACAAAACCAAAATAAAGCAAAGTTAATAATTTAAAGAACAACACACACAGACAAATGCCCAGAAGAATAGCTCTAAAGCACTCTATCAACCAACTACTGCAAAATGCTTAAGAGCTGAGGGAAGTATTAAAGGAAAAATTCCTAAAGTGTGACCCAGTAACCACAGGTTTCAAAAGACAAGGAATAATACCTTTTCAAAATGTGTAAGAAACCAACAGTATGGTCTAGGGCAACACCAAAAGGAAGACTCTTGTTTTAAAATGTTTTTAAAAAGACCGGGCGCAGTGGCTCACACCTGTAATCCTAGCACTGTGGGAGGCCAAGGCAGGAGGATCACCTGTGCCCAGGAGTTCTAGACCAGCCTGGGCAACAAAGCAAGACTTCATCTAACAAAATTAGCCGGGAATGGTGGCACACACCTGTAGTCTCAGGTGGGCTGAGGTGGGAGGATTGCTTGAGCAGCCTAGGAGATCGAGGCTGCAGTGAGCCATGATCGCACTACCACACTCCAGCCTGGACAGCAGAGCAAGACCTCATCTCTTAAAAAAAAAAAAAAAAAAGTAAAAAAGTTTTGGCTGGGCGAAGTGGCTCAGGCCTGTAATCTCAGCACTTTGGGAGGTTGAGGCAGGCAGATCACGAGGTCAGGAGTTCGAGACCAGCCTGGCCAATATGGTGAAAACCCATCTCTACTAAAAATACAAAGATTAGCTGGGCATGGCGGTGCACACTTATAGTCCCAGCTACTCGGGAGGCTGAGGCAGAAGAATCGCTTGAACCCGGGAGGCAGAGGTTGCAGTGAGCCGAGATCACGCCACTGCACTCCAGCCTGGGCAACAGAGCGAGACTCTAAAAAAAAAAAAAAAAAAAAAAAAAAAAGGTTTTTAAGCTTCAAATGTCATTGATGTCATTGTACAAAGATATCTTTGTCAGAAACAGAAAAAAGAAAACATGAGAGAACAAACTACTAGGAAAAAATCAAAATGACTAATGCAACCACTAAATAGTATAAAGTGAGATTCTTTCCATGGCAAATAAACTACCTGTTTTGTGACATTTAATAAGTCCAATACACACTGGACTTATTAATATTAATATCTAAATAATGATATGCCTAAGTGCAAAATGTAAATGTCAGATATTGTTTAACTATTTATGTAAAGATTAACAGAATATATACCAATGTGTTGTATACAGAGCATGTTCCTCTCTCCACCCCTACACCCCAATAAACAAAATTTCCTTTGTTCTACATAACTTATATGAATTAAAAGATTTTTCACATGCTGTGAGAATCAGGAGGTGGTACTGACGTTTTCCCCCTTTCCTGTTCAGTCCAAGATCCAGAACCCAAGCTATCCGTTGTGCTCTTCCCAGAGCAATTTTAATTTGACAATTTAGAGGGTAGGAGAGGCAATATTAACATAACACTATGCCTCAATTTTCCAACTAGAAGACAAATTGTAACATTTGCCCCAGCCTATATCTCAAGGTTATAAATGGGACTAAATAATACAAATTATATATTAATTATACTATATAATTATATATAATATTAACATGATAATCTACTATTATGTACAGAACTCACAATGCCTTTTTTTAATCTTACATAAAACAGGTGAGTTGTGTGGTGTATCTGAAGACAAATGGAGGCAGGAAATGTTTTGTGAATGCTAAAGTTGCTGTATCTTAGGGAGGAAATTCTACCTTCACTTTTAAAAAAAAATTACACCCGCCGGGCACAGTGGCTCATGCCTATAATCCCGGCACTTTGGAAGGCCAAGGAGGGTGGATTACCTGAGGTCAGGAGTTCAAGACCAGCCTAACCAACATGGTGAAACCCTGCCTCTACTAAAAATACAAAAATTAGCCGGGTGTGGTGGTGGGCACCAGTAATCCCAGCTACTAAGGAGGCTGAGGCAGGGGAATTACTTGAACTCAGAGGCGGAGCTTGCAGTGAGCCGAGATCGCGCCAATGCACTCCAGCCTGAGAGACAGAGTGAGACTACGTCTCAAAAAAAAAAAAAAAAAATTACACCCTTGATGTGTAACCATCCAATTGTGGCATAGTATATTCTTAGTGAAATAACATTCTTCAAAATGACACACCGGTGGTTTGGGAGGTTTTTTTTTTTTTTTTTCCGAGACAGAGTCTCGCTGTCACCCAGACCTGAGTTCAGTGGCGCGATTTCTGCTCACTGCAGGCTCCGCCCCCCGGGGTTCACGCCATTCTCCTGCCTCAGCCTCCCGAGTAGCTGGGACTACAGGCGCCCGCCACTACGCCCAGCTAATTTTTTGTATTTTTAGTAGAGACGGGGTTTCACCATGTTAGCCAGGATGGTCTCGATCTCCTGACCTCGTGATCCGCCCGCCTCGGCCTCCCAAAGCGCTGGGATTACAGGCCTGAGCCACCGCGCCCGGCCTTGCGAGGTTTTTATGTGTCTCCTTTTCTATTTTTTGTAAAGAGCACTCCTAACTGCAAAGCAGTTTGACTGAGCTGTGGAAAGAGGAACAAGGTCAAAGTCCTTGATATGACAGTCTACATCTATTATTTTATTAAAATGACAGCTCAGTGGGCGTCAGACTACTTTCCAGTCATCTGAATGAGGCAAAGGTGGAAAGTGGAAAGGGAAGGGTTTAACTGAGAGATACAGGGCACTCTCAAATTCTTCAAGAAAAAGGAGCTGAGATGTGGCAGTTATGACAGCCATGTGCTATGGACTGCTTAGAGCCTTCTTTCTGAGGCAGATTCTATCAGCCGCTAATGTTAAGGGCAAATCTTACTCCTAAGGGCCATGTGGTAATGTCGGCACCGTTTTTCTTACTGCTACACATTCCCAACTGTTTGCCACAGTCAAAAGAACCAAAAATCCCAATAGCAGAGCTATCACATGCTTTTCCCCTTCCTCTCCCAAAAAATGTCACTTTAAAGGTCCCTAAAGAGCCCTTGGTTTGCAATAACCTGCCATTAAAGTAAAATGACAAAAGTCCACATCCCTGACATATACTCCCGTACTAGGGAGGAAATGGTGGTGCTGACCCTTTCCCCCTTTCCTGTCCAGTCCAAGATCCATAACCCAAGTTATCCATTGTGCTCTTGCCAGAGCAATTTTAAATTGCCAATTTACTGAAAGTGAACTAAACAACTGTCATTTGCCTCCTTTGAACCCAATTAGGGTGGTGGTCATCTGTCCTAGATCATGGGCCCCTCCAAATTCCTGATGCTTAATAAGTTGATGTTTCATTAAAATAACAAGCAGGCCCCAATTATTCTGAGTACTCTATGATAGGCGGACTTAGAGCGAAAACACTCCAGTCCCTGTACTAGGTAAGGATCGGGAAGCGCTCTTCTCCAAAGCATCCCATATTTTACAATTTTAGAAAGACAAAAATATGCGTATCGTGGTCATCAGTATTACCATATAAGCATATTGTGCAGAAAACGATACTGCATCTAAAAGATAGGCAAAGAACCTTTCTCTATTGCAGACCCTGGAAGGCCGAGTTTGGGAGGGATAGCTGGGAAGAAAAAGCTAAGGTGTTTGGAGCTGGCTTACTTTTCTCCTCGAGGTTCTTCCTTTCATCACCACTTTCAGAGCAGCACTAGAAGAAGAACAGATGTGACAAGCACATTAAGATTAAAGTAGTGGATGGAAAGCATACGGGGCTCCCAAAGGGCACCCACTGGAGGCCAGAGACGTTCCAGACACTCTTCCCCCTTTCTGAGCGGCCAGGGCCGTCCGAATCAGGTACTTCAAAGTGCCACTTCCCTGGTGCCACCACTGCCACCTTCCCAGGAGGTCTGTGTCACCTCCGCAAGACCTGGAGTTACCTTGCCTGCCCACTAGGGCCACCTCCCTAGAGAAATCTGTCATCTCACCAGAGCCGCCAAAGCCACCTCACGGGGACTACCGCCTCCTCTAGGAGGTCTTACAAGGGCCTCTAATCTAAGCCGCGGGAAGCACCTTCACAAGCTTACATGGCCACCACACCGGGACTATCTCCCCCGGGAGGTCTGTGCCACCTCAATGGGCCACCAATGTCCCCTCCCAGGGACGCCAGGGCCGTCTCACCGGGGCTGCAGGAGAGGCGCCGATCTCGCCGGCTGGTAGCATCTCGCCTCCGCGCGAGTCCTCGGCTCCATTCGCAGCCAGTGTGACCTGTGGTGTCTGGCTAAGGCCACCGACACACTGACCTGTCCAGCCTCGGAGGCCGTAGGACTGAGTGCCACAGCGACTTCCTTTCGATGTCTCGCTGGTTTCTTCCTCTCAGCCCAGAGAGGCCCTGCCCGTGCAGCCGCCGGCCGTGCTCTGTTCCTCCCCCTCCTGACCGGAGGTCGGAACGGCCGCTCAGGAAGCGGGCGACCGTCCCCAAAGAGCTCCAGAGAAGGGACGTGCTCACTCAACGGCGGTAAAATTC